>NW_026884598.1:0-56568 GCF_032173495.1 Musca vetustissima
GAGATGTGACATAACTCGTCCATTTGCCCACACCGGCCTAGATTTTGCAGGCCCATTCGAAATAAAGAATTATACGGGAAGAGCGTGCCTGATAACTAAAGGCTATGTGTGCGTGTTTGTGTGCTTTTCTACAAAAGCCATACACTTGGAAGCCACATCAGACCTATCCACACCAGCATTCTTAGCAGCATTTAGCAGATTCATTTCTAGACGAGGATGTCCATTGCACCTACATTCTGACAATGGTTCCACTTTTATCGGTGCATCGAAAATATTAGCAAGAGAATTTATCCAAACTTCCCATCATGCTATTATGTCCAATTACTCCCATTTCAATATTACATGGCATTTTATTCCACCTGGTGCACCCCATATGGGTGGTCTATGGGAGGCGGGGGTAAAGAGCTTTAAAATCCATTTTCGAAAAATAGCTTCCAATTCCAAATATACATTCGAAGAGTTTCAAACATTGCTCTCAAAGATAGAAGCATGCTTAAACTCGAGACCTCTATCGCCAATGTCAGAGGAGCCTTCCGACTTGGCGGTACTTACTCCAGGTCATTTTTTAATTGGCGGTCCAATAATGCAACCAATAGATCCTTCCGTAAAAGAGACTCGGATATCTCTTCTCAATAGATGGCAAAGAATAAAGCTTATTCATCAACAATTGTGCAACCGCTGGAAGGATGAATATTTGAAAGAGTTGCACAAGAGGTACAAGTGGCAAAAGCCTACAGAAAATTTAAAAGAGGGAATGATGGTTGTTATCAGAGAAGAAAACCTACCACCCAATGCATGGAGACTGGGAAGGATAGTTAAAGTTTTCCCAGGAATAGACAATAGAGTACGAGTTGCTGAATTACTTACCGCAAGAGGTATCATAAAAAGACCGATAACAAAACTTGTAGTTTTACCTTTGGAATCCGAAAACTCCGACTAACACTTTTGTATAAATATCTATTGTTTTTCTCCATGTATCTGAAATTATCCAATTGTCCTATATGTTTTGTAGAATAATGCGAAGTGGCATCAAACAGAATGTTTTACACCAGTCTCGTAAGGAAAATCAGAAACACTCCTACATATGCAGAGTATGTAGGAAACATCACTCATTGAAAAATTGCTATCGATTTTTGGAATTTAATGCTACGAAAAGATTGGAAATAGTGAGAGCTTATGGATATTGCCAGAATTGCTTGGCACATACCCACTCCCAGGGGACCTGTTTTACGAAGACAGGGTGCAAAATTTGTCACAAAAACCACCATACTCTACTACATCTCCATTCTAACCTTAGTAAATCTCCGAGAATTAATGCAAAATCAGAAACTTCAGCAAATTCGTCGATGTCTAAACCACAGACAAAGAGAGTCAAGGAATCTGTGTCGAAAGAGAATTCCAACCATACGCAAAACTCTACTGAAACCAAAAGCATAACCCTTAGCGCTCTACTAAAACAAAATTCTGTGGCATTACTTCCCACTGTAGTCGTAAATGTGGTGGCAAAGAATAGAAAAATTAAATTAAGAGGGTTGCTTGACTCAGGTTCACAAAGTAGCTGTATATCAGCAAATGCTGTTGATAAATTCACTGTCACAACATTGGTTCTCAAAGATGAAACTATTTGTCCATTAACCTTAATTTCAACGCACAATCCGAATATAAAGTTAGATGTTGTCTTTAAAGTGAACAATAGAATATCTTTTAACACACCAAACAAATCATTATTAAAATCCTACGAAAACAAATTCCAAAACCTTGTGCTAGCTGACGATAACTTCTATAAGTCTGCTTCAATAGATATAGTCTTAGGTATGGATGCTTACAGTCGAATAATTACTGAAGGGGTAATTAACAGGGAAGGCCTACCTACAGCCCAAAACACAATTTTTGGGTGGATAATTTATGGAATATGTTCAGCTTAAACTATAAAAAAAAAATCTTTACCATGAGTTACTCTCGCACTATCATGAGAACAAAAATAGAAATGTAAACTAATCTCTCTACTCTTAAGTATATAAATAATGTAAATAAAAAATGAATTAATTGAATGAACTGTTAATGAAATATTGTACATAAAATCTAATGATTAATGTCACAATTTATCTTTCTGTATAAACAAATTGTATAAATGAATAACTAATATGAATTGTAAATGGAAAGTGTCTAGATATGGTTACGAATTTTTATTGCAGACACCCTGCAAAGGGGGCGGCAATGTTTATTCCAAAAATAAACTGGAATTCAACCTACTGATATTTCCCTTTTTTTACTTGTATTTCCCGGTTTGAATTTTCATTAAAATTCCCAACCTATTACTCTATACGATATATCGTTTAACATTTAAACATAGCGATTGCACTGTACAATCGATTACAGAATAATTTCTTCGCCGCAAAATCTACAACCATATCTAGTGCAACTTCCGTCAAAGTCCTTATATGCACTGTTCTATTCGAAATTAGCTTTCATACTGGTAAGATCGAAATCCATAGTAAATAAATCCATAGAAATCACAGAAATCCTAACACATAGTTGTCTTTATTGCTTTTGTTTTTCTTTCATTCCATTCTCTTGAGTTGGATCTGAGACACAATTAAAACATTGTTCACAATTCTTTTTCGAGTTGGGATTCTGTTTTTCTTTTCATTGGCTCAAGAGACGTTCCATTCCATCTTCAGATTGCCCCCTGCGTTCCTTTTCAACTTCCACAAACAATACCCTTCACCACTTTGGGTATATTCGTCAGATGGAATCCTAAAAGACGTCGCATTTTTGAAGGACCATTAACATGAAATTAAACATGTCATTCTGCAACATATACTAAATTTTGGTCAGATATAGAGTTGCTTCTTACAATGGGACAAAATTATGTAAATAAATTTAAATCAAAATATCGAAATCTAAACCGATTTCATCGAAACTTGCCACATGTTAGGTTACACTTTTTTCAATATGTTTTTTGCATTCGGCCACATATTGAGTTCTTCATTTACCTTGGTGCACCATTTACATAAAATCGAACAAACTATATATGGGAGTTATATCTAAATCTGAATAGATTTTCTCGAAACTTAGTACACATCATTCGAGACTTAATTCAGTACGCTGTGCCAAATTTCAGGCAAATCGAAAGGTATATAGGACTTTGGTGCACCATTTACATAAAATCGGCCAAAACTATATATGGGAGTTATACCTAACTCTCAACCGATTTTCTCGAAACTTGGCACACATCATTCTGGACCTAATTCAGTACTCTATGTCAAATTTCGAGCAAATCGAATGACATATAGGGACTTTGATGCACTATTTACCTTAAATCGGATGAAACTATATATGGGACCTATATTTAAATCTGAACCGATTTATTCGAAACTTGGCACACATCATTCTGGACCTAATTCAGTACTCTATGTCATATTTCGATCAAATCGAATGACATAAAGGGACTTTGATGCACCATTTACCTTAAATCGGATGAAACTATATATGGGAGCTATATCTAAATCTGAACCAATTTTCTCGAAACTTGGCACGCATCATTTTGGATCTAATACAGTACTCCGTGCCAAATTTCGTGCAAATGGACATATATATAGGGACTTTGGTGCCCCATTTACCTTAAATCGGACGAAAATATATATGCGAGCTATATCTAAATCTGAACCGATTTTTCCCAATTTCAATAGGGTTCGTCCTTGGGCTAAATAAGTGACATGTACCAAATTTCATCCAAATCGGATCATAAATACGACCTGTACTTTGTTTACAATTTAACATCTACAGACGGACAGACGGACGGACGGACATGCATAAATCGACTTAGAAAGTGATTCTATGCATATTCTCAAAAGGAACCCTGTGTCTATCTCGTTTCCTTTTGCCTGTTACTAACATATGCACAAAGACACAATACCCTGTACCACAGTGTGGTGAAGGGTATACAAATTGGACGCAAATATATGTGGGAGCTATATATATATATATTTTTGTCCGATTTTACTATAATAGTGCACCAAACTACCAATGTTTGGCCAATTGAGACAAAATTGTGCACAGTGTATTAAATTAGGCACAGATTGATGTTTACGAAATTCTGTGGAAATCGGTTCAAAAATAGATGTAGCTCCCACACATAGTTATAGATATAGCTCCCATATATATTTTCGTCCGATTTCAGGTAAATGATACACCAAACTCATCATTTTTGTTCGATTGACCAGAAATTGTGCAAAGCTTTTCAAATTGAGACAAGATTCAGATTCAGACAATGCACCGATATATATTTTCGACCGAATTCAAGATAATTGTGCACAAAAAACTCAACGATTGTCCGAGTGAGATTAGATTTTGCACGGTGTGCTGTGCTGCAGCATGTCGAATAGCATGTGTACACAAATGGGTTTAAATATGTCCGAATTAGATGAAATATAGCTTAGGTTGCAGATGGATTATTCTTATGTTATGTTCTTTAAAAAATGCGACGTCTGTCAGGATACATATGTTGAATATGTCCAAAGTGGTGAAGGGTATCATATAGTCGGCCCCTTCCGAATTTACTACTTTTCCGTCCGTCTGTCTGTCCATGTTAAATTGTAAACAAAGTACAGGTCGCATTATTCGATAATAAATATAAGTATATATACGTATATATCCCATATATATTTTCGTCCGATTTAAGGTAAATGGTGCATCAAAGTCCCTAAATATCTTTCGATTTGCCCGAAATTTGGCACAACGTACTGAATTAAGCCTAGAATGATGTGTGCTAAGTTTCCAGAAAATCGGTTCAGATTTCGATATAGCTCCCATATATATTTTCAACCGATATAAGACAAATGGTGCACCAAAGTCCCTGTAAAACTTTCGATTTGCACGAAATTTGGCACAGCGTACTGAATTGAGCCTAGAATGATGTGTGCTAAGTTTCGTGAAAATCGGTTCAGATTTAGATATAACTCCCATATATATTTTCGTCCGAGTTAATGTAAATGGTGCACCAAAGACCTTATATAATCTTCGATTTGCACGAAAATTGGCATACTGAACTGAATTGAGTCTAGAATGATGTGTGCTATGTTTCGTGAAAATTGGTTCAGATTTCGATATAGCTCCCATATATATATTCGACATATAAAACTTTCGATTTGCACGAAATTTGGCACAGCGGCTGAATTGAGTCTAGAATGATGTGTGCTAAGTGAAGATCCGTTCAGATTTAGATATAGCTCCCATATATATTTTCGTCCGATTCCGTTCAGATTTAGATATAGCTCCCATATATATTTTCGTCCGATTTTACATAAATGGTGCACCAAACTCCTAAGGTTTGTCCGATAAACACGAAATATGGCACAACGTATCAAATTGAGACTTGAATGACGATATTGGGTTTTGTTGAAATGGCACAACGTATCAAATTGAGACTTGAATGACGATATTGGGTTTTGTTGAAATTGGTGCAGATCAGCCATAGCTTCCATATATATTTCGAACGGCGGCGTACCGAATGTTGTGTATCATTTTCGCTATGAATCATTTTCCAGAAATTTGTCCCTTGGTACGCAGGCGACTCTAAATCTGCCCGAATTTAATTAAATTTATCATAGGTTGCCGAAGACATTATTATGTTCCTTCGAGGGAACATTGACATACAATTGTAAGGATACATATGTACCATATACACAAGTGGTGAGGTTACTTTTGGTACGGAGATGTGCTATACAATGAGAACAAAAAATACCAAATTACAACCCCAATACCAAATATTGGGGCATACTGGTATATGGATGCTACCCTGAAGCTTGGGTCAATATTAAACATTTTTTTGTACAGATATGTGTTATTCAATGAGAACCCAAAATACCAAATTGTAGTAAACGATGCATCTAAAATTTTTTACATATTTCAAAATTAATTAGTATATATCAAATATATTGTTTAAATTCTAAATGTATCCCATTTGCTAATTTTTATCAAATATATTTTTAAATCTAAATGTATTCCATTTCTAATTTTTATCCAGTCTGTTTTTGAATATTTTTATTTTTTCTATAAAATATGCTTAAAATTAGGTACAAAAAGTTAAAGTTATAAAATTAAAAAAAAAAAAAATGCTAAACAAACATAAAAAGTAAATATTTTATTACAACATTTACCAAATTTCACATTTCTTTACGGAAGGATTCATTTTACTACTTATGGGACAATTATAGGCCTTGGCAAAATCTGCATTATTCGATACCAAACCCAAGACACGATATTTATCGATGGTATGTTCATCGGACAACTCTTCCCAGTAGTGGGCCTCTTTGTAGGACGAACACCATAGTTGTGCTGCACCCAAAAAGAATAACTGTTCCGGTGATAAATCTAAACCGGGCATTTGTTCCTCCTTCAGAAGATTTTCATTAGTTAAATCTGAATTTTTCGTCAATTCCTTCATGTAACGACGATAGGCCATAAAAGCCATTCTCAAACCACCACCATCGGCAATATTTTCATCTTTCGTCAAGTTGCCATTTATGTTGCGATTAATTTCCGGTATTGAATAATTTTGATAATGTTTAACATAACATTCGGAACGTTGTCCAAAGACTTTACCGGATTTTTCCGACCACCAATATATATTGTTACCAGCCCCATCATAGTTCGAGCCGATTGTATCGAAACCGTGAGTAAATTCATGACCCACCAGATAACCAAGGGTGCCATATTTCAAGGCATTTGGCCAGGCCTTGTGGAAGGCGGGAGGATGAAGAATACCAGCCGTAACATAAATGGCATTATCGATATTATAATAGAAAGCATTGACCTGCATACCCAATATTAAATCCAGAGGTTTCGTATCATTGGCAAGCTGTTCAAAGTGGAGGCCATTAAAACGTTTCATTGATTGCTTAAATTTCCGCATATTGAGGGCATTCCGTTCGTAATTGTTTTCTTCAAATTTCAGATTTTTCAATTCGCTCAACAGACGTTTGGTAATATCGGAATCTTCGTAACGTCCAATATATTCTCTCATAGCTGATTCTTTTTGCAGAGCAGCATCTCGTGTCGCCTCATCTAGCCAATCAGCTTCCGCCAGAATGGTGTGTAAACTTTGTCGTATATCTTTGATAATTTTCTCAACATCACTTCGCAGATCTTTGTTGAAGAAGACCTGAAAAAAATATTGACAGAATATTTGTTAAATACGGTATTCGAATTTTTAATAATATTTTTTGAGTGAAGTTTTTAAAAAATATTTTTAAAAATTTGATTTGTTAAAGAATATTTTTTCAAGGGCTTAGACATGGGGTGGATTTATTAAAGAATATATTTTCAAGGCCTTGGACAAGGCGTGGATTTTTTCAAGAATGTTTTCTCAAGGCGTGGATTTTTTCAAGAATGTTTTCTCAAGGTCTTAGAAATGTTTAAAGAATATTTTTTCAAGGCCTTAGACAAGGCGTGGATTTTTTAAAGAATATTTTTTCAAGGCCTTAGACAAGGCGTGGATTTTTAAAGAATATTTTTTCAAGGCCTTAGACAAGGCGTGGTTTTTTAAAGAATATTTTTTCAAGGCCTTAGACAAGGCGTGGATTTTTTAAAGAATATTTTTTTCAAGGCCTTAGACAAGGCGTGGATTTTTAAAGAATATTTTTTCAAGGCCTTAGACAAGGCGTGGATTTTTTAAAGAATATTTTTTCAAGGCCTTAGACAAGGCGTGGATTTTTAAAGAATATTTTTTCAAGGCCTTAGACAAGGCGTGGATTTTTTAAAGAATATTTTTTCAAGGCCTTAGACAAGGCGTGGATTTTTTAAAGAATATTTTTTCAAGGCCTTAGACAAGGCGTGGATTTTTTAAAGAATATTTTTTCAAGGCCTTAGACAAGGCGTGGATTTTTTAAAGAATATTTTTTCAAGGCCTTAGACAAGGCGTGGATTTTTTAAAGAATATTTTTTCAAGGCCTTAGACAAGGCGTGGATTTTTTAAAGAATATTTTTTCAAGGCCTTAGACAAGGCGTGGATTTTTTTAAAGAATATTTTTTCAAGGCCTTAGACAAGGCGTGGATTTTTTAAAGAATATTTTTTCAAGGCCTTAGACAAGGCGTGGATTTTTTCAAGTCCTTAGATTTTTTCAAGAATATTTTTTCAAGGCCTTAGACAAGGCGTTAATTTTTTCAAGTCCTTAGATTTTTTCAAGGCCTTAGACAAGGCGTTAATTTTTTCAAGTCCTTACATTTTTCAAGAATATTTTTTCAAGGCCTTAGACAAGGCGTTAATTTTTTCAAGTCCTTAGATTTTTTCAAGGCCTTAGACAAGGCGTTAATTTTTTCAAGTCCTTACATTTTTTCAAGAATATTTTTTCAAGGCCTTAGACAAGGAGTTAATTTTTTCAATTCCTTACATTTTTTCAAGAATATTTTTTCATGGCCTTAGACAAGGCGTGGATTTTTTAAAGAATATTTTTTCAAGGCATTAGACAAGGCGTGGATTTTTTAACGAATATTTTTACAAGGCGTGGATTTTCTCAAGGCGTGGATTTTTTCAATAATATTTTTTCAAGGCCTTAGACAAGGCGTAGATTTTTTTAAGAATATTTTTACAAGGCCTTTGTCAAGGCGTGGATTTTTTCAAGAATATTTTTTCAAGGTCTTAGACAAGGCGTGAATTTTTTCAACAATATTTTTTCAAGACCTTCAAGACCCCTGCAAGACCCCAGGCGTTGATGTTTTTAAGAATATTTTTTTAAGACCCTAGACCAAGCGTGGATTTTTACAAGAATTTTTTTTTCAAGGCCTAAGACAAGGCTTCATTTTTTTTAAGAATAGTTTTACGACGCCTTAGACAAGGCTTGAATTTTTTCAAGAATATTTTTTCAATGCTTTAGACTCACCTTCATATACAAATGATCGAAGAAATAATTCATTGTACGTTTTATCTGCGCGATACAAAAATCCTTTTGAAACTGGACATCCTTAAGGTGAGCATCAATATGATAGAGAAATTTCAATGCCAAATAATTAGCTACAGCCTCTTTACGTTCCGTACATAGCTTATCTAAATTATAATATAAATAGGTACATGGTTTCTCGTTTTCATCGAATAGCTCAGATTTTCCCATCCATGCTATTTGATTATAGACACGCCAATGTTGATCTAACTCCCCAGCAACATCGTCATCCATGTCCGCCGATAGGGCACTACATGTATATTCATTTTCATCGAATTCTTCGACAATATTTAAGGCAGCCTGTAGAAATTCAAATATTTCACTGATAATAGCCTCCCGCCGCTCTGCCGGCTCCACTTCGTAGGCCGTCAATATGTCATTCATTGTCTGCCAGTTGACTTTGTAGGCATTCGATGAACTATTCTTGATGTTATCATAGTGAAGTTCAATGTCAAAACCAAATTCGGGAATTTGAAAATACGGCGCGAATGGATACTGTGGTATTATTTCCTCTTTTATTAAATTACTGAGACCGTAATTGCCCATGTGAGCACTCATATTGAGCCAACTAAATTCTGAGGCATTCCACTGCGGTTGCACCGCTGGAAAGCCGCCAATTTTTTCAATGGCCTTTAAGTATTCTAGGGATTTTTTCATGGGAAATATTTCACTCTCTAGGCAATTGTTGTAGAATTTTTGTGCTGTCTTAAATTCTTCGGAATATTCTGGAGCGATATCATCTATGTTGGGCCATGTCAATATCATTTCAGCTAAGTCATCCAATTTGTAGTTTACATCCAACAGACTATTGCGTTTGTGTTCCGCCTGCCTTGGCGGTATCGTATTTTTCCAATTACCACAGGCATATTCATAGAAATCATCACATGGATCTATGGAATGGTTCATATACGTCAACATTTGAGCAGCATATTGTTGGCGATAATCTTTGTCTTTGTCGGCTATAGTATTGACGACATCATCAGCATTGTCAACGCTGTCGTTATCATGCAAGATTTCACTTTCGTTCAAATAGTAGAGGGAAAATAAGGTTGGCGGGGCAGATGTAGAGGTTGACGTTGACATTGGCTTTGTCCAACAGACAACCGAAATTCCCATAAAGATGAGCAAACCTAATATTCTATCCATTGTTGTGTTGAATTACCCCTAAAAGCGAGAGCAGACAGTTTAATTTTGAATTTTTGAAAGAAATAAATAAAACACGAGTAAAAAGCAATTGTAATCTGTTACACCATTTCCAATTTAAGTTGTTCATTATAGTTTCGATGACGGGTTGTATCTGTTCGATTTTCAAGTATTCAATAGTCACGTTATTTTTTTTTTTTAAATTCTTAGTTTGTTTCCTTCTGTATATAGCTTGGAGGTTTCCGTTTCTTATTAATCGAAATAATTTCCGACCAAATTTGCTGGTTATTATTTTTTTTTAAGTTCTTAGTTTGTTTAAAGATTTCTGACATGTTTTTAAACAGAGTTGGCTATGGTTTATAATTGGCTAGATATTCTTCCTACTAGAAACGACCGATATTGATCCAGTTTTCGTGGTAGCCTATATATTGTAATACTCCTTTAATTTGAGGATTTTGGATCCATATTCACACCGAACTGGTGGTTGAATAGGGTTATGGAATCGGGCGAAAATAAATGTGCTATCTAGATAGATATTTGAACCAATCGAAAACCCCCATAGACATACCATACTGAAATCAATGAAAACTTGCATGTCAAACGGGCAGGCTTGAACTCTTTTGTGCACCATTTGTAAGAAATCGAGTCAAATTATGTATGAAAGCTACATATAAAAACATGGACCTAATTGAGCAACCGTTGCATACATCATTTGTTTTTCGTTATCACTCTATATACAATTTAATACCCTCTGCCAGTTTTCATGTAAACCGAACAAACATAGGCCATTCGGTGCATCATTTACATAAAATCGAACGAAAATATATATGGGAGCTATATCAAAATCTGAACCGATTTCAACAAACCTTATTACACATACTTTTTTTCTCAAGTGCATTTGCATTCCAAAATTTTGCTCAATAGGACAAATATTGGGAGTTTGGCGTATCATTCACGAAAAATCGGACGAAACTATATCTGGGAGCTATATCTAAATATGAACAGATTTTAACAAAACTTCGGGGACATCAATTGGGACCTAATGCAGTACTCTGTGCAGAATTTTGTCCCAATCGAACAAATATTGGGAGTTTGGTGCATCACTAACAAAAAATGGGACGAAACTATATATACTATATCTAAATCTGAACCGATTTTAACAAAAATTCGCAGACATCGGTCTGGACCTAAATCAGTACCCTGTGCAGAATTTTGTCCCAATCGGACAAAGATTGGTAGTTTGGTGTATCATTCACAAAAAATCGGACGAAACTATACATGGCAGCTATATCTAAATCCGAACCGATTTTCACGAAACTTCGCAGACATCAGTCTGGACCTAATTCAGTACTCTGTGCAAAATTTTGTCCCAATCGGACAAATATTGAGAGTTTGGTGTTTCATTTACATAAAATCGGACGAAAATATATATGGGACCTATATCTAAATCTGAACCGATTTCTCCAATTCCAATAGGGTTGCTCCTTGGGCCTAATAACTGAACTGTGCCAAATTTCATCCAGATCGGATCATAAATGCGACCTGTACTTTGTTCACAAAAATACATGGACGGACAGACGGACATGCGTAAAGAAAATGATTCTATGCACATTCTCAAAAGGAACCATGGGTCAATTCGATTCCTTTTGCCTGTTACAAACATATACACGAAGACATAATACCAGGTACCACAGTGTGGTGAAGGGTATAAAAATGACTAGAAACAAATGCAGTACACCTATAAAACAGCAAAATAATTTATCACAGAATTTTTTTTCGGAAAAATATTTCAGTAATGAATCAGTGATTTCTCCATGTGATGTCGGCTTTATGCAACAAGATCAGTTTTGACATTTCAGCACTTCTAAACAACATCAGTTCGAACCGATCAAAAATTTGCCATAGTAGTAAAAAATACCCATTTAAGAGTCCAACGGAATTGGTGAGATGGTTATCGTTGGATATAACCTCAAGAACAGAGCGTGGACGATGTTCGGAAACTATCAAGAAACTTATTTTATTTCTGACAAATCGGAAAGCCAGATTACTTTCGCAAGAGTTTATATTCATTGGAAACCGAATAAGTAGATAAATATTATGTCCTCCGATGAAGATTAATATTAAAGGCACAGACTGGAAAAAAAATACCATGAGAAGTTCAAAAAATTAAAGGCTCATGTCTCAGTATTGTAAGGGTGAGATCGAGTAGAATTCGCAACATTTGAGATGCTCTGGGAACGTAGCTTCGAATCCTAGCAGTGCTATCTGCAGCAATTTTTATTTATTAGAGTTTTATCCGTAGGGCGATGATAATTTGAAAGATTTGTAAGTCAATTTTATACCCTCCGCCATAGTATGGAGGGTGTATTAATTTTGTCATTCCGTTTGTAACTCATCGAAATATTCATGTTCGACCCTATAATGTATATATTCTTGATCAGGGTAAAATTCTAAGACGATCAAGCCATGCCCGTCCGTCTGTTGTAATCACGCTATCTTCTAAAGGAAGATAGAGTCTTTTGTCTTTTGTCTGCAGGCAGGTCAAGTTCGAAGATGGGATATATCGGTCCACGTATAGGCATATCCCCCATATAAGGGTACCGGCCAATTTTCGATATTTTGGGGTTCTTGAGCGCGCTTTTCAACCGAATTCGCTGCAATTTGGTACATTGGGTTCCTTTTTGGGTACCAAATGTCTCCACTATAAATTATAAATGGGTTCTTATTGGGTACCAAATTTCTTCACTAAAAAATATAAATATAGTCCCATTTTTTCGGGTAGCTCCCATATAAGACACCCTCAATTTTCGGTATTTTTGGGTTCTTGAGCGCGTTTTTCAACCGAATTCGCTGTAATTTGGTATTTTGTAGTCGCATATGGTAACAAATCTTCCTACCAAAAATTATTAATATTCGCCCCTTTTAGGGGTAGTTCCCATATCACCCCATATAATACCTCTTGAAGGAAAGAATTGAGACACAAAACAAAAATATTTTGTTCGAAATTGACATTTGTCGGTCATTAATTAGGCATAGCTCTCATATAACTATAACCCAAATATTCCCTACGGTACAGAACTTTGAGGATTGTATATCGTACCATGCGTTATAAGTATCAGCCCACGCTTTGGGGTTTTCATTAAAAATTGCTGAAATTTGTGTATTTGCTGTACACAATGGTTTAAATAAACCTGTTTGTAGAATTATCGGTATATGTTCACTTTTTGGTATGTTCCTTATATTTTCATTTCAAGTACCTGGCAGTATACCTATGGCGGAGGGTATACAATGGAGTTGGGCAATCTAGTTTACTTAGCGGATCGATCTTTTTCGTTCCTTTTTTAAAAAGGAACTAATTCCTTAATGTAGTTCCTTTTCTCTTTATAGTTCCTTTGCTCCATATAGTGCCTTTACTCCATACATTTCCTTTGCTCTTTATAGCTCCTTTTTTCCTCACATAGTTCCGTGTTGATTTGTTAATAAATGCAAAAACTAACAAGTGAAAAAGCGTTAAGTTCGGCCGGGCCGAACTTTGGATACCCTCCCATACCATAGATATACTGACAGGTACTTGAAATAAAAATATAGGGAACATACCAACAAGTGTACCTATACCGAAATTTCTACAAACCGATTATGGTTCTAAACATTTGTACTTGACCCCATGTTTCTTTGGACCGAATTTGTTTCAAAAAATTTTGATTTCATCCAAACTTTGCGCATCTTATTATTTCTTCCAAAATTAGTCCAGTTCGAACCCTCCTTCTGGTACCTCCCACACAGGGGCTGGGCGTAAAAGCGGGTTACAGTTCATATATATATATATATATATATATATATGGGCAATATTGCCAATTTTTTAATATTCCATTTTCAAAAAATCAGCTTTTTTGTTTTTGTGGCACATCAATGATTTTTGGTACACATATAGGGAAAAATGTTCTGACTCCGAAACCGTTCGCGATCAAATTTTTGGTTGATGCGCGCAAAAGTTATCGAGGTTTTAATTTTGGGCATAAGAAAAAAATCTTAAAATTACGCCGTTTATTATATAGACCAAAAACTTTGATATATATCTTCCTCCGTAAAATAAGAATATGAATATATTATAAAAATCGCGAAAAAGTTGCACATCTTCGCGAAATATGAGAAAAATAATGAAAATATAGGAGATTACGTAAAAATTTTCATTATATTAATGACATACACACACCTAAAAATTAATTTAAAAATATCTACATAATCTAAACGCCATGGTGAATCAAATGATATCAAAATCACACAAGTCCGTGTAGCTGTTTGTAAATCACAGCGACAACAAAACAAGATATTGAGGAAAATTATTTGTTTTTGGTTCGAAAAAATAATGTCATCACATTTATTTTTTTAATTGTATACAAGAAATTTCAGAACAAAATGTTGGGGTTATTCTGCTATTTTACCCGAATTTCGCTGAAAAATTGACATATATAATAATAATCACTTTTTGTGTATAAGTATACGCCTTGCGGATTATATCAAGACCCTTCCGATAAATCTTAGGGTTCTATAAATAGGAATAAATCTTAAAATAAAATAATATTATGAAATATACATTTTAAATTGCGTATAAGTCGCGTAATTCTCAAAATCATTTGATGCGCATGCGGGTTCCAGGAAGTACTGAAGTTTATCTTCCAATCCATATATATTTTGCGAAATTTCATTTGACGGCTAAGATGTGCCGCACGTTACATTGAAGTACCCAAAAAACCGTAAAACGCGAATAATTTCCGAAAACTCCATATGTCATTAACGCGCATCCGATTTCAGTGTGCACCCAAAAAAAATTCATCGATCTATACCGATTTCAATGTGGTCCATTAAGAACCATGGATGTGCCAGCTCACACTATTTTTGAGATAAATTGCGTCTACATCGCGTAATTCTCAAAATCATTTGATGCGCATGCGGTTTCCAGGAAGTACTGAAGTTCATCTTCCAATCCATATATATTTTGCGAAATTTCATTTGACGGCTAAGATGTGCCGCACGTTACATTGAAGTACCCAAAAAACCGTAAAACGCGAATAATTTCCGAAAACTCCATATGTCATTAACGCGCATCCGATTTCAGTGTGCACCCTATAAAAATACATCGATCTATACTGATTTCAATGTGGTCCATTAAGAACCATGGATGTGCCATCACAATCTATTTTTGAGATAAATTGCGTACATCTCTCTTTCGGCTGAAGTTTTTAAAGTTCTCTTCTCGAAAAAGATCAAAATCCGTATGCGGTCATTTATTGAAGCGGAAATGATACACAGAAAACGCAAATAAATCCGCGATATTTTCAAAAACATTTTTTGCCAAATTTCGTGTTTTTGGAAGGCCAGTTCCCGCCGTTCTAGTAGATGGATTTTCACGAAGAAGATTTTATATCATCCGAAACGGAAAAAACCTTATTGATCGCGGGTACCCATATCATTTAGTTGACAGATCTAAAAATTTGGCCCGAAAAATAGGTTTTTTAGAAATTTGATCGCACAAAATTCGCACCTTCGGATGAGTATTACTCTGATGCTGTGCATGCTACATACACAAAATACATATCAAATTACGCAGATTCGCGACTACAATAATCGTATAATCGATTTTTAGAAATTCCTGTTCGCGTATTAATGCTAGAACTAAAATTCAAAAAACACTCAAAATCGAGCTTCAAAATGTCAGCATCATTTAAAGGTAGATGCAGTTAAAATTTTGAAAAATGATACATAAGGGGCATAGTCCCCATTTTGTTGGCTTCTAGTTTTATTTTGACACGAAGGCCGTGCAATGAGTGGCTTAGTCACAAATCGATAGAGAATATAAAAAAACTGGTTCGCCTCAACCTGTTTTTACACATTTTTTTACATTAAAGTAGACACAGCTTCCACTAAAATAAAGTTTGGAGGTCAATATCATGAGCAGTTTGCAACGACAGATCAATTAACCCAAAACTATTCACTTTTTTTCATATACTTAAGTAGTTCCCGAGTTATAAAGGTGTGAACCTCCGCTTCAGCTATGTTAAAAAATTGGCAATATTGCCCATATATATATATATATGAGTATATTTAAGGTTAATTATCGAACCTTATGTTCTAATATTTTTCATATCTTCGCAGATGAAATGATTACAACAGAGTCTTAGAAACAAACCCAAACACGGAACAAATCATATAACTATTTTAATATAAACAAGTGAAAAAGCGTTAAGTTCGGCCGGGCCGAACTTTAGATACCCTCTACCATAGATATACTGACAGGTAATAGATATGAAAATATAGGGAATATATCAAAAATGGGATCTGTGCCGACATTTCTAAAAATGGATTATGTAAACCATCATAAAAATTTCAGAAATTTTTAATGGATAATTATATCCTCTGCCTTATGGCTAATGAGGGTGTAAAACATTAACATGGTGAAAATGTGCCTCATCGAAATACTGGTTCTAGACCCCATGCTTCAAACTGTGCCCATTTGATTATTTCTTCCAAACTTAGTTTAAGTTGGAAGATGGGGAATATCGGTCCACTCCTTCTGGAACCTCCACATAGGGGCTAGGTCTAAATGGGGCTAAAATTCACTATCAAACCTTACGTTCTAATTTTTTACCTCGCTATCCTCCGCATGTGAAATGATTACAACCGAGTCTTAGAACCAAACGCAAAACGCGGAAGAAATCAGATAAACATTTTAATATATAAAAAGGGGGTTATATGGGGACTACCCCAAAAAGGGGGCGAATATTAATAATTTTTGGTAGGGAGATTTGTTACCATATACGACTACAAAATACCAAATTGCAGCAAATTCGGTTGAAAACGCACTCACGAACCCCAAAATACCGAAAATTGGGGGTACCCTTATATGTGGGCTATCTGAAAAAATGGACCTTTATTCATAATTTTTTGTGGAGATATTTGGTACATATTAAGAACTCAAAGTACTAAATTACAGCTATTTCGGCGGAAAATACGATCGAAACCCCCAAAATACTGAAAATTAGGAGGTACCGTTATATGGGGGCTACTAGAAAAATGGATCGATAAAGCGGACCGATAAAGCCCATCTTCGAACGTGACCTGCCCGCAGACAAAAGACGACTCTATGCAAAATTTTGGCGATCTATCTCAATTCGTTTAGATGCTAGAGTGATTACAACAGACAGACGGACATGGCTATATCGTCTTAGAATTTTACGTTGATCAAGAATATATATACTTTTTAGGGTCGGAAATGATTATTTCGACGAGTTACAAACGGAAAAACAAAATTAATATACCCTACATACTATGGCGGAGGGTATAAAAATGAGATCAGAAAGAGCTGGAACTAGTTCCGATCGTTCCTATCTCGGAACAGTTCCAATGAACTAGTTCATTCCGGAACTACCCAACTCTAGTATCCAAAGTTCGGCCCGGCCGAACTTAACGCTTTTTCACTTGTTTTCTTTTGAGTCGAGCTTAATGACCGAAAAGAAAAATCAGGGGAAGAAAATTGAATAATCTTATATTAAAAATCAACGGATATGGGAGCAATAATGAGGTCTATATGCTCTCATATTGTTTAGAATCGTCAGTATCATGGATCTGACATTTTGGCATTTTTCAAACGGTTGGCAAATGAATCTGCATTATGTTGAAGATTTGTAACATTGCATATTGTTCTTTTTTTTTGTAATCAAGAAAAGTCTTTTTTTCGACGGCGGGCATGTTTGCGGATCACTAGAACATCCTTAAAGGCTCAAATTGAGCTTCATCTTTGCTGAAAGATGTGTAGAGTATCATATGGCGGCAGGTATGTAGAGTATGGCGCCACTGTTTTTTAGTCTGTTATTCAAATCTTGCCCGACCATTTTTGACTTGACCTACCTATAGACAAAAGACACTGTTTATCTGCAGAAAAATTATCTCAGAATGTCACTTCTCGTTTATACATTGTTTTGATAACACCGATATGGAGCAATGTCTTATCATTTAAATATTTGATAAGAAAATAGCGCCACTGTAAATAATTTTTAAAAGATTTCATTCATCTTTTAAATTTAATTAACAATAAACAAAAACTATTAGTGATAAGACAATAAAAATGTGATGTCAGCAAATTTGGGGTTCCCACACGTTTCGAGTCATTTGGCGATGGCGAATAGTTTTTTTCTGAGATAAGGTTTTTTATTTTGAAATTAAAATAGTTTTGTCTTTTACATATATGATTATTATACGCTGTATTTAATTAAATACAGAGAATTTTATTGGACTTTATATGAAAAAATATTTGTTTTCACATTCCTGAACTCATACTTCGATTTTTAAATTCCGACAAATTATTTTCAAATTTCAGTTTAACTTTGGAAATGGTGTATACAGAGCAATTTTCATTGATATTTCACACAATGTGTTTTGTTGTCGTTTATCTTAGAACAATATATGCGGAGATTCAATATCACTTTGTTGAATATTACTTATTTTCTCATTGATTGTTGTTGTCGTAATTGCTGTAGTTTTATTTTAAAACTTCGATTTCTGTTTCGATTACATGAAGTCTGAACTTTGATTTCTTTAGTAGGTTTTTAACGTTGTTGATATGCTTTATTTTCAATTTCGAGTTTTGTTTGTTTGTTTCCACCACGTTTGTCTCGTGCGTTTCGCTACAGCGTTGAATGGCTACTGATATGCCTAAGAGAATCTTTTCTAATTTCACGAATCTGTATCAATTTCAATACAAATAAAATAAAAGGAAAATAAACGAAAGAAACAATTATTCTAATCTCTTGATTTTTTTGTTCAGAACACTGAACATCGCAAACTCAAACATGTCATGTGCTCAGATCGACATGTTTATGTGTTAAAAAAAAAAATATTTACATGTGTACCCTACATCAGGTAGTGGGAGGATTTTACTTGAATATTTATTCGTTAATGAAATTTTGAAATATGTAATTATTATTAAATATTTAACAGAAGTAAAGAAAGGACCAAAGTATAACAGGCAGACAAAAGGAAATTCATGGTCTGGTGATGAAAAACTTCTTTTTTTTGGATATGAAAGCCCTTAGTACCTCATTCTAGTCTCAATTTAGTACGCTATGCCAAATATGGTGGAAATCGAAAGATATATAGGGATTTTGGCGCAACATTTACATTAAATGGGACGAAAATATATATGTGAGCTATATTAAAATCTGAACCGATTTTCAGGTTTATCATCATTCATCATTCTAGACGCAATGCCAAATTTCGTGAAATCGAAAGATATATAGGGGCTTTGGTACTCCATTTACATTAAATCGGACTAAAATATATATGGGATCTATATTTAAATCCGAGTCGATTTTCTCGGAACTTAACACACATCATTCTAGAATTAATTTAGTACGCTATGCCAAATTTCGTGAAAATCGAAGTATATATTCTTCGGTGAACTATTTACATAAAAACGGACGAAAATATATATGGGAGCTATATGTAAATCTGAACCGATTTTCACGAAACTTAGCATGTGTAATTCCACACTCAATGCAGTGGGCTATACCAAAATTCGTGAAAATCAAAAGGTTTATAGGGAATTGGACTAGGATGCACCATTTACATAAAACCAGAGGAAAATATATATGGGAGCAATAGCTATATCTAAACCGATTTTCACGAAACTAAGCACATATCATTCTGGACTTAATTCAGTACCCTATGCCAAATGTCGTGTAAATCGAGAGATATATGAGGACTTTGGTGCACTATTTACCTTAAATCGGAAGAAAGTATATATGTGAGCTTATATATTTTCTCGAAACTTAACACACATCATTCTAGGGTTAATTCAGTACTCTATGCCAAATTTTGTGCAAATAGAGAGATGTGTAGGGACTTTGAGGCACCATTTACATAAAATCGGACATATGACATATGTGGGAGCTATATCTAAATCGGTACCGATTTTCACGAAACTTAGCACACCTTATTCTGGACCTAATTCAGTACTCTATGCCAAATTTCGTGCAAATCGAGAGATGTATAGGGACTTAGGTGCCTATATCGGACGAATCGATTTTCACAATTTTCAATAGGGTTCGTCCTTGGGCTAAATAAGTGACTTGTGCCAATTTTCATCCAAATCGGATCATAAATGTGACCTGTATTTTGTTTACAATTTAACATCTACAGACGACGGACATGCATAAATCGACTCAGAAAGTGATTCCAGGAACCATGTGTCTATCTCGTTTCCTTTTCCCTGTTACAAACATATGCACAAGGACGTAATACCCTGTACCACAGTGTGGTGAAGGGTAAATTATCTGAAATTGACCGGTTACGGAGTTAAGGATTACCACGAAAAAATTGTCTCGGCCTAAAGACGTCTTAGCTTTATTGATTATATACCAGGGATGGTCCGTGTGACGACTTTTTAGGTTTTCGACTTTCAAAAAGGTGTAAATGTCGAAAACGTCATATACCTGTATAAAATGTAATAAATATAGTAAACGTAATTTATTTAAATTTTATCTACATATACAGTTATTTTCAAGAATGTATATTATTTTTACATATATCTGACTATTCCTTACTACAAATGATAAAAAAATTCTATACTAGTTTGGAAAGAAAATTTTGAAATTTTATGTGGAGTTGAGTAAAGCATACGTAATTTCCAAATTGATGAATGGCTTGGTTTTCGACGTTTCTCACTGTTTCTGACCATGTCTCTAATATACAACATCTTCTCATGTAAATTGTGGCGATATCTCTTTGGCTATGAGGATTTTTATCCGACGGAGCATACTCCTTTTTGTCCTGTCACTATCGCCCTATAAACTGCCGGTTAAAATAATTGGCGAACCTCTTCGAATCTGTCCGCTAAATGTGACAATTCTACTTCAACAGGTTCTATGCACTGGGTTGATAAGAAGGAGGGCTCGACCTCAAAGAGTAATAATATTACGGTGCACCTTTTAATCGAGTAAGAAATGTAAATCCGTCGGCTTATTTCAAAGGAAAAAAAAACTCTCGGTAGGAATAGCCATGCTGTACATACAATCGATGTTAATATATACAATATCCTGTAGATAGAACGTACATAGAATCTTTGGAGGACCATTGAAATGGAATCGGGCGAAATGTAAATGTGCTATGTAATGAAAAATTGCTTGCCAAACGGTCATTTGTATGAAATCGAGTAAAATTATGTATGGGAGCTATATATAAACACATGGACCTTATAAGCAACCGTTGTACACAGTATTTGTTTTTTTATTATCACTTCATATTCAATTTAATACCCTTTGCCAAATTTCGTGTAAATCGAACTAACATAGGTCCTTCGGCGCACCATTTACATAAAATCGAACGAAAATATATTTAAAACCCATATCAAAATCTGAACCGATTATAACAAACCTTATCACACATCATTTTTTCCTCAATTGCATTCGCTATGCAAAATTTTCCGCAATGGGACAAATATTGAGAGCTTGATGTATCATTCACAAAAAATCGAAAAAAAGAAACTATATATGGGAGCTATATATAAATCTGAACCGATTTTAACAAAACTTCGCAGATATCATTCTGGACCTAATTCAGTACTCTGTGCAAAATTGGGAGTTTGGTGAATCATTCACAAAAAATCGGACGAAACTATGTTTGGACCTTTATCGAAATCTGAACCGATTTTAATAAAACTTTGCAGACATCAGTCTGAACCTAATTCAGTGCGCTGTGCAAAATGTTGTCCTAATCGAACAATTATTGGGAGTTTGGTACATCATTTACATAAAATCGGACGATACTATATATATGGGAGCTATATCTACATCTGAACCGATTTTCTCCAATTTCAATAGCGTTCGTCCTTGGGCCAAATAAGTGAACTGTGCCAAATTTCATCCAAATCGGATTATAAATGCGACCTGTACTTTGTTCACAAAAATACATGGACGGACGGACAGACGGACATGCGTAAATCGACTCAGAAAGTGATTCTATGCATATTCTCAAAAGGAACTATGGGTCTATGTCGATTCTTTTTGTCTGTTACAAACATATACACAAAGACATAATACCCAGTACCACAGTGTGGCGAAGGGTATAAAAACATCTTTTTAAATTTGAACCTATAACTTCAAATCTCAACAATAGCCTCTCAAACTGTGTAAAGATCTTCCCTATTTTCATGATTCGTATTTGGTCGAAAATAGGCGACTTCCCGAACAATAATACCACCATTTTGCTAATTTTCGAGCGAAGTCAATAATCCTAGTTCATAGCAGAGCCAGAAATTTGGAATTTTGAGATTCAGATGTTCCAGTGATCGAAAATCATGTCCGCCGTAGAAAAGAAGGACTTTTCTTTAATAAAAAAACAACAACATTTTTCCAATGCATTTTCTTCTTCATTTAGTATTCAAATGC
Source organism: Musca vetustissima (assembly GCF_032173495.1). Taxonomy (NCBI): domain Eukaryota; kingdom Metazoa; phylum Arthropoda; class Insecta; order Diptera; family Muscidae; genus Musca; species Musca vetustissima. The sequence continues at coordinate 22,523 of NW_026884598.1, forward strand.
ATGTATACACAGTTACAAGTCGCCAGCCGGTTGAACATTTGTTAAAATTTGAAACCGAGAATGTGTGGGGTCACACACACTACTTCGGATCTGTCACACTAAATGAAATGCTAAATATGACAATCCCAAGACTTCGGCCACAGACTGCAACCAATAACTCTTGGGCACAAAATAATTGTCGAAAGAAGTAACCGATTTAATAATATTCCATTATTCAACTGAATATCCGAGTATTCAAAACATTTGACAATGTAATGTTTATACCCTACACAACTATGTTGTCAGGGTATTATAGCTTTGTGCAGCCCCAAATGTTTGTAACGCCGCGAAATATTGGTCCTAGACCCACCTTTAAGTATACCGATCGTCATATCTCGACTAGCTGAGTCGATCTAGACATGTGTGTCCGTCCGTCCGTCCGTCCGTCTGTCCATTATAATTTGTAAACACGATACAGGCCACAGTTATGGACCAATCTTCACGAAATTTTGCATGTAGGATGGGTTCTGGCCAATGAAGACCCCTATTGTTTTTGGAAAAGATCGGTTAATATTTAGGGGATGAAATGGACCAAATACTAAATTTTTGTCGGTTTTTCTGGTCGCTCCAGAGGCCGCAATTATGGCCCAAACACCGCGAATTTTTGCATGGAGAAGGGGATCGGGCCAGAGAATAAGCATGCATGTTTTGATAAAGATCGGTCAATGTTTAGCGGGTCAAATGGACCCTGACTTTTGTGTGAAAAATGACAAAATTTGTATTCTATGGCATATATATTTACTCCTGGAGGATGTAGACCCCAGGAGTTGATAGCATATCCAAGAGGAGTGGTTGGCCTTTAAATTCATACCAAATATAGTGATGTATCTACTCAGATGTGGGAGTTACAGTCAAATATTTACAGGTGCTTACGGATTCAGATATTATTTAGTAACCCATTACCACATTAGAGGGAGAAATATAGCGCTGATGGCTTTGAAATTTTTCATGAAGTTCCAGTTATGGTCAAGAACAACGCCTACAATTTTCGGTGATGATCAGATTAAAATTTTGGGATGAAATGGACCGAAAACATAATTTTTTGTGTGTTTTCGAGTAGAGTATAATCCGAAAATCACAACACAACCCACCGTGAAGGTAATCTGGACAAGTAATTAGAAGGACTGTACTGAATATTCGAAAAAAGTAAGGAAGAGGTGTTGTTGACCTCTAATCGGACAAGAGGGGGCCAATATCACGAAATATTACTCAAACTCGGAATAAACATCCTCAGAAAGTTAGAGTTCGTGGTAGTTGTGTAGGGTATCGTATGGTCGGCCCCGTCCGACTATACTGCTCCGCTCACTGGTTTTATCTTCTGTCCTCCTAATCCCTCTCTCACAAAGGATTACACTTTTAGATCGAATTTCCACATCCACAAATTTGAGTACCATTTAGTATTTTTTAAATTTTTTTATGCCTATAGCGAATTTCCAAAATATACCTTCTTATATCATGGACATCAACATATGCATATATTACGATTCTGTTAGTACTTTTCATACACTTATAGTATTATATGTAAGAACAACTTCCTTATCATAATCAAAAACAGAAAAATTGCCTCAAATTCAAAACTTTAGGGCTTCAGCTGTATTCCTTAAACCAATACCAATTGTGGTCACATTTAATAGTTTTCATATAATTTTAGTACGAAATTTCAAGCAAATTTCAAGATTCTAGCTCTAATCATTCACCAAACATTTTAGAACATATCCAAATTTTAATCTGAGAATTTTCTAATTTCAAAAGGTAGTAGACCTAATTTAAATTCACATTCATTCTCATTTTAGCAGATTTTTGGATAGAATATGCCTCAGATATAGATTAAAAAAATTTTTAAAAATGAATACTTGTTTGTTACAATTTATATTGATTTCCTGCAGGGTAATACAAATCCGATTTATTATAATTTGTTACAAACTTATGGATTAACCATCATCATCACTTTATGTAAATCCCACTTAGCGGTATTAAATTTCAAAATGTCGGAAGTTCTCATCGTATTAAAAATTAAATTAATAAAAAACAAAATTAATTTTTCGTAGACTAGTTTACCTTATCAATCATTTATGGTTGGCCAAACACTAACAAAATAATCTCGCCTAAAGAGATTTAATTTGATTCGTTGTTTTGCATTTGAGAGATGAGAATATTGCTTAAGTTTTGATTTGTTTCCGAATAAAATGTGCGGTGCTATTTATAAGCTGCTTACATTAATTACAATTATGTTTACTTAACTTTTCCGAAAATTTATTTGCTCATCAATATGTATGTACTTCTGTACTTGAACTATGATCATACGAATAAACATACATATTCATTTATGGTCACATGTGTATAGATTTCTGTATGTGTGTACAATATGACGATAAGGCATTGTGAATGATTAAATTCATGCGAATTAATGCGAGGTGTTTCAAATATGGATGTAAAGTATTATTAACACGAGTTTTTTTTTTTTTATAAATTACTTGACAAACTTAAAACAAATTATGAGACATACAAAAGCTGATATAGGATGCTTAAATTAGGCGGGTATTTAAGGGGACCCCACCCATTTTTGGTTTCAAAAAAATTAATTTTGTGTTTTGATTTAATTCGAACCTACACTAATTCAAGAATTTCCTTATGAAATTTCAAGTTAAAATCTCATCAACTCTTGAAGATATAGCCGATTTATTGTGTCATCAAGTGAACACATTTGAAATAACACATTAAATGAATATTTTGGAATAGCGGCCACATTCGGAATCTTCGGAATATCTGTGTTTGTTATTTGAAAAGTAAGAATTGTCTCCTTAGGGAACTGATTATATATATAATATGTAATCAATTTCATATCCACAAAAATTTCTGTAGTATCAAGGGGATTTAAGTCAAATGAAAATAAGACTATTTTCATCGATTTAATTTGTCCTAGTTCATACAATTTTATTTCGAACAGATTATGTTAAAAATTTTTTTTGTCAATTGTACGAGGGTTAATATATATATATATATATTTCTGGCCTAATTTCGTGCCCTCAGACCAAATGTCCAAGACATTCCAAAGGTCCTCTCAGAAGTTTTTTCTGTATATATAACTATAACTTCCCGGGGTTTTCTTTTATATTTATTTCAGATGTCTTCTATGGATATACAAGATTAAATGTGGTTATATCTTTTTTGTTTTTAATATTTTTTTTTGTCTTTCGCTGGTTATTTACTGGTTTTTTAAGATAAAATCATTACATTTTTTTTATTCTGCTGGAAGGTCAATTATTACAACTCAACTAAAATATCGTCGCCATTTTAATGTCCGAACAGCACCCAGTCACAACATGATTCTGTCTCTATTTTGAGGAATATGGAAGAGTTTTGTACTCAATTTGGAATTTCCAGAACATTCCTGCAAAGAACTTTGAAGCGAGATCTTAAAATGTTTCCGTATAAAATCCAAATGGCACAGCAATTGCTCCCCCAGACCATTAGACACGCCTTTCTCCATAGACACAACTACAAACATTTTCTCAATTTAGCGGAATGATTTAGGTGTGGAGCCTTTCAAAATACAACTACTGCAAGAATTGAAGCCGAACGACCAACCGCAATGGAGTATTTTTTATTAATTAGTCTCGTGTTCAGCAACGGAGCTCATTTTTAGGTTCAAGGGTACTTAAACAATCAGAATCGACATTTTGGAGTGTTGATCAAACAGATCCATTGCAAATGCTACCGAAATATCAATCTGGGTGTCCTATTGGGTAAACATGAGTAGTTTGGTGCACCATTTACTAAAAATTGGACAAAAAAAATATTCGAAAAGCTATATCGAAACTATCATCGAAACTTGTCTCAAGTAATGTTATACTAATTTCAGTATGTTTTGTGCATATCGGCCACATTTTGAGTTCTTGGTGCATCATGTATTTTGAAATCGGGAGATAATATTTATAGGAGCACTATCCAAATCTTAACCGATCAACTTTGTGCAAAATTTTGTGCCAATCGGACCCACCTTGGTGAAGTATTTAAATCCAATTTCTAGGTTATACTAACTTCAATACGTTGTGCGAAATTTGTGTCAATTTTGTGTTAAATCGGACGAAAATATATATGTGGAAGCTATATCAAAAGCTGGACCGATTTCAAGGAGACTTGCCAGAGATTAACTTATATTAACTACAGTTCATTGTACAAAATTGTGTGGCAATCGGACAAACTTTGGGTCTTTAGTGCACAATTTACATAAAATTGGACGAAAATATATATGGGAGCTATATTTAAATCTGGACCGATTTTCAGGAAACTTAACACAAATCATTGTAGACCAAATTGAGTGCGCTGTGCCAAATTTCGTGCAAGTCGAAAGATATATAGGGACTTTGGTACACCATTTTCATTAAATCGGACGAAAATATATATGGAGGCTATATTTAAATCTGAACCGATGTTCACTAAGTTTCGTGAACATCGCATTATTCCCGACTTAATTCATTTCAGTTAAAAATGCGACCTGTACTTTGTTTGCAATTTAATATGGACAGACAGACGGACGGACATGCATAAATCGACGAAAAAAGTGATTCTATGCATATTTTCAAAAGGAACCATATGCCTATCTCGTTTCCTTTAGCCTGTTACAAACATATGCACAAAGACATAATACCCTGTACCACAGTGTGGTGAAGGGTGTAATTATATTCAGCAGAAAAAAAATCAGAATCGACATTGTGGAGTGTATATCAGACAAAACGAATGCAAAGGCTACCGAAAAAGTCACAGTTTGTGTTGGTGGCATCATTGGTTCTTACATCTTCAAGAATGCTGCGAATGGTGATCTATATTATATTCAAATTGTTTGTTTGCCAATACATAGATTTGAATTAAAATTGTTCCTCCAATATGTATTTTTATCCTATGAGAACTAGATATGTCTCTAAAAAGCCATACGGATTTTAAAATGTGTCTAAGGCCTCAAACATATCTAACATTTATATGTGGACCATATTAAAACATGGATATACATAAAGAGTGTTTTACCCACTGTTTTTGTGATAAATATACACAATATAGTAGGGAAAATGCGGTTAAACCCTTCAAAATACCGAAAATGGCATAGCCTCCATATAATAGGAGCATGACTATTATATGGAGGCTATGCCATTTTCGTGGACCTACATTGAAAAGTTTCTTTATTATATTAGCCACCCATAAAAAATCGGGAATGCGAAATCATGGTGTGTGGTATGTTAAGTCAAAATGTGGACTCCTAAATTTCTTATAGAAATCAATAAGACAGTTCAGCATTCGAAGCATGTTCAGCATGTTTGGAATCTCATATATCTTTATGTTATTTACTGATTTCATCTGTCAATGCAAACCTTTTAGAATTCTTCTAAAAAAGTAAAAATAAAAATAATTAAAAAACATATATATTTTTATATAAAAAATCATTTTTATTTCTTCATAATAAATTATTACAACATAAATGGATTTATTTTATGTCAAAACAAAACAAAAAGATATTCATTATAATTAATAACAAATCGATCGATATTTACTTAAAATTACGACAAATAAAATGATACTTAAATTTAATTATTTTTCGCTTAAAAAATACAGATATGTCGATGTTAGTATTTATATGGAATCAGCATATAATGCAAAATAACCTTAATGTTGATTTAGTGTAATAAATGAAACAAAGAATAACCTAAAGAAAAAATTATTGGCCGTTTAGAAAAAATTGGCTTTAAGTTTCAAAATATCTAAAAACATCATCGCATATAATGAATATTCAGAAAATATATTACGGTAAGCAATCTTTATCCATTGATTGCTCATAGTAATATATTTTTCAAGACTTCATTAAATTCGATACTTTTTTGAAATTTGCAAGTTTTTACAATTTGGATTTTTTTTGTCGGTGAGGTATTAATTCGATAGGCAATCATCTGATACTTCATATAAAATATACAAGTTTTTAAAATCTTCTCCCTTTGTATAGAAGCTACCAGAAGCAGTAGACGAATCTTTTTCGGACTGGATTTATATTTGGTAAAAATAGTACGATCTGCAGAATATGGATGAGATTGGATACTCCGGATGATTGGATACTTCATGTGATATTTAAAATTCGTTAAAGTTTTGACCCTTTGTGGGGGAAATACTAGAGGAGTGGACAAATGAAAGTCGGACTGGGCCGATTATATGATACCTTTCACCACTTTGGGTATATTGCGCATATGTATCCTTACATTTACAAGGAACAATTTAATTTCATTCGAGCAGATTTAGAGTCGTCTGCATACCATCGGATCAATTTATGAAAAACGTCTTATAGCAAAATTGATACACGCTATTCGGTACGCCGCACTGTTAAAAATTTAATTGCAATCAGATACCTGTTCGAAATATACATGGAAGCTATGGCCGCATCTGCACCAATTTCAACAAAACCCAATAACGACATTCAAGTCTCAATTTGATACATTGTTCAAAATTTCTTGTTAATCGGACAAACATTAGGAGTTTGGAGAGCCATTTATGTAAAATCGGACGAATATATATGAATATATGAGAGCTATATAGAAATCTGAACCCATCCTAAACTTACTACATATCATACTAAACACAATTCAGTACTCTCTGACAAATTTCATGCAAATATGTAAGGAATTTGGTGCACCATTTACATAAAATCGGACGAAAATGTATATGGGAGCTATATCTAAATCTAAAACGATTTTCACGAAATTTAACACACATCGTTTTAGACTTAATTCAGTAGGCTATGCCAAATTTCGTGCAAATCGAAGGATATATAGGGATTTTGGAGCACTATTTACCTCTAATCGGACGAAAATATATATGCGAGCTATATCTAAATCTGAACCGATTTTTCCCAATTTCAATAGGGTTGGTCCTTGGGTCGAATAAGTGACCTGTACCAAATTTCATCAAATTCGGATAACAAATGCGACCTGTACTTTGTTTACAATTTAACATGGACAGACAGACGGACGGACATGCATAAATCGACTTAGAAAGTGATTCTATGCATATTCTCAAAAGGAACCATGTGTCTATCTTGTTTCCTTTTGCCTGTTACAAACATATACTTAAAGACATAATACCCAGTACCACAGTGTGGTGAAGGGTATAAAAACAGTCTCAATTTATAAAAAAAATATTTTAGAAGGACTATCAGAAAATAAGCCTGGACTAAAACCGCAAACACATTTGAGGGCAACTGGAAACCTGGATTTAAAAAAGACATTACACATTATTTTTTATAAATCCATAAAAAATGTAAAAATACGGTGAAGAGTTTATATCGTCGTGCAATATTGATCCTAGACCCACATTTTAATATACTGATCGTCATCTCGACTAGCTGAGGAGATCTAGTTATGTGTGTCCATTTGCCCAATATAAATTGTAAATGTATTGGCAGGGCACAGTTATGGACCTATCGTCACGAAATTTTGCATATGAATCCGGTTCTGACAAAATAAGACACTTTATTTTGTTTGTTTGTTTTTCGGGTCACACTAGAGGTCTCAATTATGAACCGAACTTCATGGAATTTTACATGAGAAAATAAATTTCGGCGATTAATAAATATGATTGTTTTCATGAAGATATGCCAATATTTAGCGTGTCAAATAGACCATATTTATCAAAAATTTCGATCTATATCGTTTATATTTACAGCAGAAGGTCATATATCGGACAGGTTGACAGTATGTCAATGAAGAGTGGTTGACCTTTGAATTGATGTCAATTATATAGATGTATGTGCTCGGAAGTTGTACCAAAACTATTTATAGGTGTATTGTGATGTTGTTAAGTATTGCCCTTACCACACTCTAGAAGGCGGAAATGTCACGTTGATCGTCGTTCTGATCAGATCGTTTCGTTTCTGATCAGATGGTTTTTAGGAGGTTAAATTGATTAAAACCCTTTATGATGTCTGTTTTTCAAGTCGCTCTAGAAGTGACACGTATAAGCACTCTAGAGTTTGGAAATATGGGGAAATATTGCCCTGGTTCCGAATACAGGTCCGAAAAATGTTAATGTCCCGTGGTAATTGTGTAGGGTATTATATAATCAGCCCCATTCGAATATACTGCTCCGCTCACTGATTTAACTTTAATTAATATTTATTATTTTTTAATATTTAAATTCGTACAAATTTTAAAAAAAATCGACATAGGCTATTTTGCATTTATGTTGACGATATTAAAAAAATACATACATATATTTCTTATAAAACTTACAAATTAATTATACATACATAAACAACATATAATATAGAATGTGCACCAAGTAGCAGAGTGATGGGGATCCAAAATGTCAGAAATTACGGTGTTTATTATACAAAGTGCTTATAGAGGATACGCAGGGGATATGGATAGAAATTAGAGCATCTGTAGGTGTAAATTCCACATCAACCAGAAGAAGGCAAGGTGTTGAAGGTGCCATTCAATTAATGGGGGAAATGTGCTGAAGACAGTTTGTGACAATAAACGTTGATTGGGGTTTATGTTGCTGTTGCTGTTATGTCTCAGAAGAAACGTGCCGATGAAGATGCTGTTGCCAGCGGTGATGTAGACTGGTGCTGCTGATGGTGGTGTGGTTGTTGTTGTTGGGAAACATAATTATTTATGCCATGATTAAGAGCTAAAATTTTATTGATTATTTTAAATTCTTCTAAATTATTTAAAACGGGACTTAATCTATGTGCGACATTACCTGATGCTGAAGACGGCTGCTGCTGTTGTTGTTGTTGCTGATAATAATTTTGGGCATTTTGTTGCAATTGATTACTGATGTCTGGATTCAAGTGCTGGCGATAAAAATTCTGAGACTCATAATTTTGTTGTTGTTGATTCTGCTGCTGTTGTTGTTGCTGCTGCTGATTGAATTGCGAGAAAATGTGACTGGGATTGGTCTGCACTTGATTTATACCAAAATTCCCGGTATTCACTTCTTGACGGAAAAAGCGTGCTCGGTGTTGACCTGAGGGTTGCTCCTGTTGTTGTTGTTGCTGCTGTTGATAACGATCCAGTATGGCATTGCTGACATATTGTGGCAGTTGGGGAGCATTCTGTTGAAATTGTTGATAGTTCCTTTGTGGCAATGCCTGCACCAATGACAATTCTGCTGGTGGTTCTGGTAAGGCTGGGGCAAAGGTGGGCACAATTGTCAATTGATTGGAGGGTTGTATTTGTATGCTCGATATACTGGAAATACTTTGACTCTGTTGCTGTTGTTGTTGCTGCTGCTGTTGTTGTTGGGCAATTTGAATTTTTTGTTGTAAATTGTGGAATATTTGTTGTATGGGATTATTGGCAGCTGATACTTGTTGTGATGGCTGTTGCAGTGGTAGAGCTGACGGAGGTGTCAAACCATTATTTGGGGCAAATTGATAATTTTTATTATTAACACCAGGTATAAATTTGCCATTGGATTCCCTTAATGGTAACTGTTGGTCCTGCGGAAATGTTGGAAACAATGGTGACATTTTCGTTTGGGTACTGGGTATAAATTCAATGGAGGGACGTATCGTAAAGCTTGTCTCATGCTGTGCGGTTGGTGCCACAGCCACCTGCTGTTGTTGCAGTGTTTGGCCATTTGCTGATGTCTGAATGGGTATGTTATTGGTTGATTGACCTCTTTGCCGGGTCTGTTCTTCCAGCAATTTCAATTGCCTTAATATCAATTCTTGTTGTTGTTGTGCTTGGATTTTCAACTGTAAAATTTGTTGTTCCAATTCACGTTGTTTTTCCAGTAAATAATCGTTGGGATTATTGAGTGGCTGTTGATGTTGTTGTTGTTGTTGTTGCTGCTGCTGTAGTTGTTGGTTGACATTTGAGGTCAATGGTTGTTTCTGTAAGGCAAAAGAAAAATAAAAAGGAAATGAAAAGTTGAAAAATGTGTAGACAAGGAAGGAAATGTTAGGGAAGGGAAATATATTAGCTTCGAATTTAAAGTGACAGAAAATCGATAAATATTTATTAAAGTGTTCGATGTCAGTCAAGGGGATAAACAAATTAAATGGATAGGTTGAGAAGTGTGAGACTTTATAAAAGAGCCGGAGGGAATATTTACAGAAGTGCAGATTGAAGTATCTTTAGACGAGCTGAAAGGGGTTTCTATCGACAAGCTGAAGGGAGCTGAATAGAGTCTCTATAGTTGAAGGATGTATCTGAAAGGAGTCTTTGTAGACGAGCTGAAGGGAGTCTTTATGGACGAGCTGAAGTGAGTCTTTATAGACGAGCTGAAGGGAGTCTTTATAGACGAGCTGAAGGGAGTCTGAAGAGGATTCTTTATATACGAACTTTAGATTGAAGGGAGTCTTTATAGACGAGCTAAAGGGAGCCTTTATAGGCGAGCTGAAGGGAGTCTTTATAGACTAGCTGAAGGGAGCCTTTATAGACTAGCTGAAGGGAGTCTTTATAGACTAGCTGAAGGGAGTCTTTATAGACGAGCTGAAGTGAGTCTTTATAGACGAGCTGAAGGGAGTCTTTATAGACGAGCTGAAGGGAGTCTTTATAGACGAGCTGAAGGGAGTTTTTAAAGAAGAGCTGAAGGGAGTCTTTATAGACGAGCTGAAGGGAGTCTTTATAGACGAGCTGAAGGGAGTCTTTATAGACGAGCTGAAGGGAGTCTTTATAGACGAGCTGAAAGGAGTCTTTATAGACGAGCTGAAGAGAGTCTTTATAGATGAGGTGAAGGAAATCTTTAAAAAAGGAGCTGAGGGAAGTCTGTATCTATACATGAAGGGAGTCCCCTCTATAAGTGGAAGGAAGTCTAGGAAGATAAGCTGAAGTACTTGAAGTCTTTATAGAGAAGTTGAGGGTCCGAAGTCTATGGATAAGGGCCTGAAATCTATATTCATGCACTGAGACACAGGGCTGAAGGACGGGGAGTTTATAAAGACGGTTCATAGATCTTACAATGCGATTTTAAAGAACATTGAGTCCGAAATCCTGAAACAAAAGCAGAAAACCTGGCATTCTTTGTTCTGTAGCCACTGGGTGTTTTATACCCTCAGCCTTGCGAATTTTGAAAGACTGATAGGGTAGATACACTTTGCTTCTACAACCTTCTCCTAATCGAAAGAATAGTTTAAGATCCCATTTTCATGGGACCAAGTCCGTTTCAGACAATTTGGAGTCCATTCGTGTGACTGGTGTGCACGATAGCTCTTGACGGAAGTAAACGATTTCACCTAAACTTTGGACATCGTTGCGTTTCTTTCACCCCCAAATCAGGATCGAAGATGGGGAATGTTGGTCCAAACCCACCAAATGTCTCGAAGGGACATTTCCGGTACCTCTTCCACAAAGTGCCAACATTTATGAATAGAATGGTGAATCCTTCGCGTACCCTAATATTTATATCCTTCACAAGACTGAGGAGACAGATATAAATATTACTTTTGTAACAGACAAAAGGAAAAAAATGGACCCATGATCCCCTTTCAGTTCGTCCTTCTGTCTGTCGATGTTAAATTATAAACAGAGTACAGGTCGCATTTATGATCCGGATGAGATGAATTTTAGCACAGCTCATTTATTTGACCCAAGAACGAACCCAATTGAAATTGGTGAAAATCGGATCGGATATAGATATAGCTCCCATATATATTTTCTTCCGATTTTATGTAAATGGTACACCAAATTTCCACGGTTTGCCTTATTGAGACAACATTTGGCGTAACTTATGGAAACGAGCCTAGGATATAGTATGTTAAGTTTCATTGAAATCGAATCTGATATAGATAGAGCTCCATTATATACTTTCGTCCAATTTTAGGTATCGTCCGATATAGGGTATCATATAGTCGGCCCGTGTGACTGTTGAACTTCTTTTACTAATTTTTATTTTTTTTCTTCTATTTTGTCAATTAAAGCACTCAAAGGAGAGATGATGACCTCGAGTTAAAGATTAGTGTATTTTACGAACTTAAAATAAATTATACACCGAAAATAATTCTTACCGTAATATAATGACCCGATGTTGGTAGAGCATTTAAAAATCTATTTACAATGGTTGTTGTTGTAGAACTATATGTCGGCTGAGTTGGTGGAGGATTGGCAAGAAAATTATTATTAGTATTGCTGCTGGATTTTGGCAACTCCGTTTTTAGGACATTTAACTTCGTAATTGTGGGACCAAAACTTAGCGGCGATTGAGGCAACGAAGCAACAGTTGTTGGTGGTATGGCATCAATGATGGGAACAACCTGTTTGGGAGCACCCAATTCATCTACATTGACAGTAAATGCGGTGACCAAAGGTGCCGCCTGTATCCGAATATCATTCTTATCGACAATTTCAATATTTTCACCATCTTCGTTGTGGGTTGGTCTGGGTGTGGTCGTTGTAGTTGTTGTCGTTGTGGTTGTAGTACGTCTTGTGGTCGTTCGGGGACGTGGTGTTGTCGTAGTCGTCGTTGTTGTTGTGGTGCTGGTCGTACTAGCTTTCAGTTTCGAATTGCGTATTTCAAATTTAATTTCATCCAGACTGTTCGATGAAATTTCATTAGATTGCAAACTATGGCCAACACTGCGGGCAGTTTGATGATTTGAATTTGTATCGTCTGCAGCGGAATTATATGTCACAATAACTGGGGCGCCGAAGTTAAGCTTCTGTGATTTCCTCAATGATTTTGTTTTATTTATAAATGCCAATAATGGTTGTTCCTGGGCATGATTCTCATCATAGGTCGCCGTAAAGAATTGCACCGATGGCAAAATACCATCTGTGGCCCCCGTACTTTCTTCAAGAATTTCATCTTTGGTTTGTGTTACCAATGGTAGTGCCGTTGTACTTTGTATTGTAATGTGTGATAGGGTGGGACTGGGTGTGGTGGCAGCATCATCACCTCTTTGCTGAGTGTCATCTTCAGATTGTTCCTCGCCATCGTCATCATCGGCCGCCTGAGCTTCTTCTTGTTCCAGTTTATCTATGGCACGTAATAGGGCTTGTCTTACAGATATATCTAATTTTTGTATGGCCTCGCGTGGTATGATCTCATTGGTTTCCGTTGAGCTCTCCTCATCCGCCAAAATGTTTGGCGCAGCCAATAAACACAGTAGAAGGCAGGTGATAAGTGTCTGAAATAGAAAAAGAAGAAAGAAAATTACTCAAGGGAAAAGTAAATAATCCAAGCCTTGCCTAAGGCCTTGAAAAAATATTCTTTAAAAACATCCACGCCTTGCCTAAGGCCTTGAAAAAAATGTTCTTTAAAAATATCCACGCCTTGCCTAAAGCCTTGAAAAAAATATTCTTTAAAAAAAATCCACGCCTTGTCCAAGGCCTTGAAAAAATATTCTTTAATAAATCCAGACAGAACAGACATATAATTTTTAGAGGACCATTGAAATGAAATTGGGCGAAACTAAATGTGTGATCTACACACATACATTCTAAAATCTATGAAAAATTGTTTCAATCGGATTCTTTTGTGTACCATTTGTATGAAATCGAACAAAATAATGTATGTGGAACTATATGTAAATCTGGACCTAATTGAGAAACGGCATATACCGTTTGGTATGCTGCAGCACAGAGCGCTGTTCACAATTTTGTCTCGTGTATATATAAATCGGAAGAAACTATATATTGGAGCCCTATCTAAATCAGAACCGATTTTCACAAAACGTCATATACATTAGTAAGGACCTATCTCAATACGTTGTGCAAAATTTTGTATCAATCGGACAAAACTTGGGAGTTTGGTGGACCATTTACCAAAAAATCCGTATAAGGGAGATATATCCAATTCTTAACCGATTTTCACAAAACTTCGTATACATCAATGTGGACCTATTTTAATATGCTCTGCAAAATTTTGTCTCAATCGAAAAAAATGGAAAGTTTGGTGCACCATTTACCAAAAATCCGACGAAACTATATATGAGATCTGAACCGATTTCAACAAAACTTCGTAACTATCAAACAGGACCTAATGCAGTAGGCTGTGGAAAATTTTGCCCAATCGGAAAAATATTGGGAGTTTGGTGCACAACTTACATATAATCGGATAAACTATATATGGGAGACATATATTTAAAAGTGAACCGATTTTATCAAAACTTCACATACATCAAACTGGACCTTATTTTTATTATGCTGTCCAAAATTTTATCTCAATCGGAAAAATATTGGAATTTTGGTGCATTATTTACATAAAATCGGACGAAACTATATATGGGAGCTATATCGAAATCTGAACCGATTTCAACAAAACTTCATGTACATCAAGCTGGACCTTATTCAGTGTCTAAAATTGCGAGTTTGGTGCTCAATTTACGTAAAATCGGACGAAACTATATATGGGAGCTATATCTAAATCCGAACCGATTTCCACAAAACTTTGCACACATCAAACTGGACTTAATCTAGTACGCTATGCAAAATTTAGTCTCAATCCGACAAACTTTGCGAGTTTGGTGAACAATTTGCCTAAAATCGGACGAAACTATATATGGGAGCTATATCTAACACAAAACTTCGCATACATCAATCAGGACCTAATTCGGAAAAATATTGGAGGTTTGGTGCACCATTTACATAAAATCGGTCGAAAATATATATGGAACCTATATCTAAATCTGAACCGATTTGTCCCAATTTAAATAGGGTTCGTCCTTGGGCCAAACAAATGGGCTGTGCCAAATTTCATCAAAATCGGATCATAAATGCGGTCTGTACTTTGCTCACAAAAAAACATGGACGGACGGGCGGACAGACGGATGGACGGACATGCATAAATCGACTCAGAAAGTGATTCTATGCATATTCTCAAAAGGAACCATGGGTCTATCTCGATTCCTTTTACCTGTTACAAACATATGCACAAAGACATAATACCCTGTACCACAGTGTGGTGAAGGGTATAAATATTCTTTAATAAATCCATGCCTTGTCTAAGGCCTTGAAAAAATATTCTGTAAAAAATCCACGCTTATTTTAGTCCTTAAAAATACATGCCTGGTCCAATCCCCGTAGGGAGCTCTTCATAAATTCACCAAATTAATTGCCTCCTCACCTGTAGCTTTGTAAATTACATTATCTTTAAATGTCTATGCCACACAAAGTGCTCCAGTAATCTCTCAAAGTCCATTATTTTTTTAGCAATTACGTCAAATTATATCGCCTTAGTCATAGCTACTTATGAACATTTTCTATTCATGTTCATATCTATGTACCTATGAATGTCTTCAACCATCCATATCATACCATGCTCACGAAACGGTACAACATGTATGAAGGCGTTATAAGAAAATGAATAAATACACATTTTGTGATTACCACACCTTCAATTACTGTACTGTGTGGGGGAGCAGGAGGAAATTCATAATAATTTCACGTATTATTGTAGATTTGATACATTCGATTACATAATATAATGGCAATATATAACAGGTGAAAAGATCAAAATATGTATGTATATGTATGTGGGTTGAAGAAAGTGCCAATTATAAAAAAGATTTTTATTTGTGTATTTGGAATTGAATAGCGAAAATAAAATACAAGACTGTTCATTAAATAATTATGATGACCTGAGTCTTTTAAAAGTTTTCACCTAATTTAGGCTTATTTAAGGTATTCGTAACTTAATGCAACACAACTTTCAATAACATGCCTAGTCGGATTCTTGTGGAATGAAAATCGAGATTTCCATTCCCAAAATTTAGTCCTTGTAACAAAAACTTAAATACACACGAAGCTTTAAACGTCTTTGTAAAAAAGCTTTTTCATTGCACTTCTCGTGTTTTCTTATTAACCCCAGGCAAGCATGGTTACTAAGACCTCTTATCTCTCGCCACTAAGCCAGTGGTCATAAAATGTGAAAATTTACACCAAGCTTTCCCAACATAGCATCTAAATCTAATAACATTTTTTCACGCTGTGTGAGAGTGGAGATTATTCTCCATTTACTATTTTTTTGGTGTTTCAAAACATCAACCACCTGTTTGGATTTCTAAATGTTAAATAAATCTATCTATGTATGTGTGTAGGTGGCTAAAGCGTAACAATCACACACAAATTCACAGCTTGCTGTTGTTTTTTTTTTGTATTTTTAATGGAAAATTGTATAAATGCAATTTCTCGGAAAAAAACATAGACGTTTTTTTTACTTCTCTATTGCTAATGATTTTTCTAGCATATTGAAAATAAAAATATAGATATATGTATTTTATGTATGTGCAATATTTTTATAAATTCCTATTAGAGTTGCATTGAATAAAAAAACGATTGTGCAAATATTTAATAGCAATTTAAAGGAATAATAACTTATATCAATACAATTAAATATACATATGCAAATATCAAATAGGATAACAAATTGGATTAATGAAAACAACACAAGTGGATTTATTTAAACAAAAAGTGTTGAAAAACGGAACAAAAAAAAATTGTATAAAACAACATGTTCCCTGTAGCTGTGTCGTATTAATGTTTTTTTTACTGTTACTTTTTATAAGTCATATAAATATAGGCTGATAAAAAAATTATGCTAGATTTTTGGATTTTTATACACTCCACTATGGGTCAGAGATCCAATTTTTTTGGCCATAATTAGAGCAGTGCGTTTATGAAATAAATAAATATCGGATATAAAGATTTCGAGGACGCTGATTACGATTCAGCAAGAAAAAAAGTAAAAATGTAATAGGGTGATGCGAAAACGGCGGTCATTTATTTTAAAGTTGAATTAATCAAATTATTGTTGAACACGTTTTGTAGAGCTATGGCCACTGATTACAAGTCTTAAATCAGATTTAGAAAATCAATTAAAATGGATCCAAAATGGCGCATTAAATATAAGAAAAAAACTTAATATTTTATTTCTTTGCAGTATTTAAAATAGTATGATATCACATTCTTTATTTATTATGGTCTTAAAACTATATCATACCTTAAGTATATTTGAATTATAGCCAATTTGGTTGACAAACGTGCTCAAAATCCCCAAACCACCAAATAATGGGGGTCCATTTATGTGTTGCCTACTCCGAAACCTAAGTCGATATTGATTGCAAACCCATTTTGGTTGAATATGCATAGAATCACTTTTTAAGTCGATTTATGCATGTCCGTCCGTCTGTCCATGTTAAATTGTATACAAAGTACAGGTCGCATTTTTAATTCGAATAGGATGAAATTTGGCACAGCTCATTTATTTGGACCAAGGACGAACCGTATTGAAATTGACAAAAATCGGTTCAGATTTAGATATAGCTCCCATATATATTTTCGTCCGATTTGGTGTAATTGGTGCAGCCCCTATATATCTTTCGATTTGCACGAAATTTGGCACAGCTTACTGAATTAAGTCTAGAATGATGTGTGTTAATTTTCGTGAAAATCGGTTCAGATTTAGATATAGCTCTCATATATATTTTCGTCCGATTTTAGGTAAATAGTGCACCAAAGCCCCTACACATCTAGAATGATGTGTGTTAGGTTTCGTGAAAATCGGTCCAGATTTATATATAGCTCCCATATATAGTTTCGTCCGATCTAAGGTAAATTGTGTACCAAAGTCCCTATATATCTTTCGATTTTTGGCATAGCGTACTAAAGTAAGTCTAGAATGATGTGTGCAAAGTTTCGTGAAAATCGGTTCAGCTTTAGATATTGCTCCTATATATATGTATCTTCGTCCGATTTAAGGTAAACGGTGTACCAAAGTCCTTATATATTATTCGATTTGCACGAAATTTGGCATAGCGTACTGAATTAAGTCTATAATGATGTGTTTCGTGAAAATCGGTTCAGGTTAAGATATAGCTCCCATATATAGTTTCGCCCGATTTTAGGTAAATAGTCCACTAAAGTCCCTGGAAATGTTTTGATTTCCTCGAATTTTGGCACAGCGTACTGCATTAAGTCTAGAATGATGTGTGCAAAGTTTCGTGACAAACGGTTCAGATTTAGATATAGCTCCCATATATATATATACATCCGATTTTAGGTAATTAGTGCACCAAAGTCTCTGAAAATCATTCGATGTGCATGAAATTTGTCATAGCGTATTGAATTAAGGCTAGAATGATGTGTGCTAAGTTTCGTGAAAATCGTTTCAGATTTAGATATAGTCCCCATATATATTTTTGTCGGATTTTTTTATAATTGGTGCATTTTGGTATAGGGTACTGAATTAAGTCTAGATTGACACAACGTATTGAAGTATTATAAATTACTCTCGGCCAAGTTTCCCTGAAATCGGTACAGATATAGATATATAAAAACGCGTCGTCTGTTAGGATACATATGTATAATATACCCAATGTGGTGAAGGGTATCATATAGTCGGCCCAGTCCGACTTTACTACTTTCCTTACTGGTTATATATACTTTCGTTATATATACATTGCTAGGCCGCTTGACACAACATATTGAAATTAATACAAATTAGTCTCTGGCAAGTTTCAAAAGTTTCGATTTCAAAAATCGGTTCAGATTTAGATATAGCATAGCTTCCATATAATTTCGACCTATTCATGTTTTTTGTTACCAAATAATCAGTGGGTGCCTGGTTGATATTACATTTTAAACAGTGAAACATACCAAATAGCGTGTGTAAAGTTTGCTATATTAAATTTTATAAATAATTTCAAGCTGTCAAAAATAATTTATTTTCGATAAATGCTCTCAGTTGTTAGGGATGGGACAAATTTCTTCGTGATTCAGAGAGTGATTATTTACAAAATTTAGAATAGGTTGACAATTTTGTATGGGGAACTAAGTAATTACTTCATAATTAAGGGTCGAACAACGAATGAGAGAACAACAATCTGTACAGAATGGAATAGGTTGCAGAATGGCATTTGTTGGGATTGATGTTAATCGGTTAACTTATAGATAGAGATCACATATTTAAGCTCGTTCAATTTAATGTTAATGTTCCTTCGAAAAACGAGAATATACCTAAAGTGGTGAAAGGTATCATATAGTCGGCCCTATATGACTACTTACTGGAAATCTGCTTGCCATACTCATTACATTTGACCTATACTTTTGCGTACCAACCTTTCTTGGCACTGAAACTTCTACTTCTTAGAAATAAATCCAAATTAAATCTTACCATTTTCCCCTATTTCTTCCAAAAATAGACTTTTGGAAGTATTCTCCAATTATGTATAAACTCGTTCTGTATTCTGGAACTCAGGTATGTTGCATTACTGTCGTTAGACAGTATTCAGGAGGCTTTACTTTCCCTCAAGTTGATGTCTTCCCTTTTTAAACAATAAAATTGTCTCAATGGTCACTTTTACTGTATACATTTGTTCTCTCAATATACCTAAAGCTTGTTGGTCCGTAACATGTTCTATACGTTTTGGAACATCTTTATTCTCCATATAAAGTCCATTAGTTTTTTTGGTGGGCGGTAAAGCATTCAATAGCACCTTTCACATTTGTAAGAGGGTGCGAAAAATGTAGTTTTCATCCAACTCGGATCATAAATGCGACCTGTACTTTGTTTCCAATTTAGCATAGGCAGACAAACAGACGGAGATGCCTAAATCGACTCAGAAAGTGATTCTATACATATTCTAAAAATTAACCATGTGCCTATCTTGTTTCCTCCACATGTACATGCTCCATGTGGCGTGAGAAGTATATCCTCATATAACTAAAATATCGTGGGTTTTGGGATCTTTGGAAAAAATCCCCATTAAGGGGACCCCCCCATTCTCGGGGTCAAAAATTTTGTTGTTATAATTCGAATCTACACTAATTATATAATGTGCCTACAAAATTTCAAATGAAAATCTCAAGAACTCTTGAAGATATAGTCGATTTATTGTGTCAGCATCAAGTGACGGCTAAAGGGCTTCTCAAACTTTAGACGCGTTTTTCTCTAAACAGTTTTTTGCGAATGGCGGGCACGATAACTCAAAAACTAACTCAAAACTCAAATTTTTACACGTTTCTCTGTGAGTGTATAGCTATCGGATAAAGGATAAAGCCAAACGGTGAAGATCTTCCTTATTTTTTAACTTGGTTTTTGGTAAAAAATCGGCGATTTTTCAAAAATATTTTTTCAAAGGTCCACCATTTTGTTAATTTTGGAGCGAAGTCAATAATCCTAGTTCATACGAGAGCCAAACATGTACTCTTTCTAACACCGTTGGAATTTTCGGATTCCGATGTTCCAGTGAGGAGTTATCGCGCCCGCCATCAAAAAGAAGGAATTTTCTTTAATTACAAAAAACAACAACAAAATTTGTTTGTAAATTATTTTTCTTCTATTTTAAATCTTCAAATATATATGTATGTGCAAAGTTACAAACATTAACAAGCATTGGTATTGATTTACCAGCACATTCAAAAACTTTGAAAATGAAAATCGGGAATGGGAGGGGGGGGGGGGGGGTTCTTTAAGAGTTGCTGTTTTTTTTTTTTTCAAACATTTGTTTGAAAATTGTTTCGTATATTGTCGTTAGCAGCATGTTCATTGAATTTTCGGGTTCTCAGTTCGGGTATTTAATCGACACTTGTGTGTCCCCGATTAAAAGTGAAAAAAAAAGTTCAATCTTTCAATCATCACATTTACCCCTTTTTGCCTTCTAGCTGTGTTTCATCTTTTGCCCTGCAAACATATAATGTCAAACCCATCATTATGATGTGTACGGAACATAACATTATAACTGATAAATGAAGTGCACTTGGTTGAATATTTGCATATTCGTATAACTATTTCTCGGAATTAAAAAAAAAACAAATAATCTGATGATTGCCATGAATGACAAAACTTGTTTTCTTGCAACATGAAAACATCATCACAACATTTTAACTTTAAGAAACGTCAAAATGTAGATTTTTAATTTTATGAAATTACGTTTTGACACATTGCCCAAAGGGAAATCAAACTGATTTCGTCTGAGGTGTGTTCTTCACGTTTGAAAGCGTATCAAAACAAATTAATCATATAAATTGTTTATTAGTAGTTATTAACACATGTAAATATCATGATATGATATGAGGGTCATTAGAGAAATTTGCATATTGAGAAATGTGTATATAACGAAGGAAATATTTTTGTTTTGAAAACATGTTTGTTTCTGGGTTTTAGTTTAATAGCAAATCATCAAACATATATTAACACAACAAGGGGGGTATTAGTGGTAAATATTTTAAGGTGATGAAAAACATTCCAATGAATGGTATTAAAAATTCTGTTCCTAATTACACGAATTGCGGCGAATTGCTGGGTGATGCTAAGGTCACTGTGGAGAAGTAATTTTTTGTTGTGTGCATTTTGATATAATAAAATATATACTTTATAAAAATTACAGAAGGTTGATTGCAAAAATATACGGTTAAAATGAAAACCAAGCCGATGTATGAGAGATCGACTTCTCATTTTCCTCCTACATCACTGCTTCTACTATGAATAACTTTCGTTGGATTTCAGCGACCATCCAAGGCGTGGATTTATTAAAGAATAATTTTTCATCCAACATCCAAGGCGTGGATTTATTATAGAAGACTTTTTCAGCGACCATCCAAGGCGTGGATTTATTAAAGAAGAATTTTTCAGCCAACATCCAAGGCGACCATCCAATGCGTCGATTTATTAAAGAAGAATTTTTCAGCGACCATTTAAGGCGTCGATTTATTAAAGAAGAATTTTTCAGCGACCATCCAAGGCGTGGATTTATTAAAGTAGAATTGTTCAGCGACCATCCAAGGCGTGGATTTATTAGAGAAGAATTGTTCAGCGACCATCCATGGCGTGGATTTATTAAAGAAGAATTCTTCAGCGACCATCCAAGGCGTGGATTTATTAAAGAAGAATTCTTCAGCGACCATCCAAGGCGTGGATTTATTAAAGAAGAATTTTTCAGCGACCATTCAAGGCGTGGATTTATTAAAGAAGAATTTTTCAGCGACCATTCAAGGCGTGGATTTATTAAAGAAGTGTATTTGGAACCCAGAAGGACAAATTCACCATAGATGAAGTTTTTATACCCTTCACCACACTGTTGTACATGGTATTATGTCTTTGTGCATATGTTTGTAACAGGCAAAAGGAATCGAGATAGACCAATAGTTCCTTTTGAGAATATGCATAGAATCACTTTCTTAGTCGATTTACGCATGTCCATCTGTCCGTCCGTCCGTTTATGTATTTTTGTGAACAAAGTACAGGTCGCATTTATGATCCGATTTGGATGAAATTTGGCACAGTTCACTTATTTAGCCCAAGGACGAACCCTATTGAAATTGGAAAAAATCGGTTCAGA
This sequence comes from Musca vetustissima, assembly GCF_032173495.1. NCBI lineage: Eukaryota > Metazoa > Arthropoda > Insecta > Diptera > Muscidae > Musca > Musca vetustissima. The sequence continues at coordinate 44,826 of NW_026884598.1, forward strand.
TTTAGATATAGCTCCCATATATATTTTCGTCCGATTTAAGGTAAATGGTGCACGAAAGTCCCTATATATTGTTCGATTTGCACGAAATTTGGCACAGCGTAATGCATTAAGCCTAGAATGATGTCTGCCAAGTTTCGTGAAAATCGGTCCAGATATAAATATAGCTCCCATATGTAGTTTCGTCCGATTTTATGTAAATGGTGCACCAAAGTCCCTATATATCTTTCGATTTACACGAAATTTGGCACAGCGTAATGCATTAAGCCTAGAATGATGTCTGCCAAGTTTCGTGAAAATCGGTCCAGATTTAGGTATAGCTCCAATATATATATTTTCGTCCGATTTTATTTAAATGGTGCACCAATGTCCCTATATATCTTTCGATTTGCACGAAATTTGGCATAACGTACTTAAGTAAACGGTGCAAATGGTGTTTGTCACATTGACATGAAATTTTGCACAACGTACAAAATTGAGCGTAGAATAACATAGTTGCTTTTTCTAGGAGTACAGACATAGCCCAACGGCCCAACATTTGTCCCATTGTAACAAACAAATTACATGCTTATAGATTGATCTATGTTGATTCACATTTAGATAAATATCACATATTTTAGTTCATTCAATTTCATGTTAATTGTCCTGTTTAATATACCCATAGTGGTGTAGGGTATCATATAGTCGGCCCCGACCGACTTTACTACTTTCCTTACTGGTTTAATTATGGTGTGATGATTTTTTCCGTTAACTCTAAAGTTCAGGTCGAAAAAGTAGTTTGAGTCCATTGAACGTTATATTTGAGATAATATGCTCTCAGTCAGATCGAATGAGGAATATTATTGTAGAACATATCTTTCTCTATCTTGGGTCCTTGTGCGTCTTGTTTGTACTAATATTCTTGGAACTAAAATTTATCATAAGATTTTTGACATAGTTCTCATGAAATCGATATTCGTATGATTATATAGCCTTTTTCGACTTTTACCCGATCCTTACCATATGAATCTGAAATATTTGCCAAAAAATATCATTACACCAAACACGTTAATATTTGCGGTAGACAGATCCGGATCCCTAATTTTTTTATCGGATTTTTAGATATTAAAACGGAAAAAATCGATATGCAAATTTTATAAATTGCCTACTTGTGTAATTAAAGAAAAGTCGTTCTTTTCGACGCGGACATGATTGCCGATCCCTGGAACTTTCGAATTTCAAAATTCCAACGTAATTAGAAGGAGAACATATCTGACTTCGATCGAAAATTAGGAAAATGGAGGACGGATGAAAATTATTTTTTGGAAAATCGCTTATTTTGTACTGGGAAATAGGGAAAATTTTTTGCGATTGCATTTATCCTAGTGCAACGACAGATATGTATGTGTAGAATAACGTGTAGAAAACCGATTGGATTAATAGCTTTGAGTACCAGTACCCGAAAATCTTATAAATACACTTTGAGAAAAAATCTTATATAGTTTGAGAATCACTCTTGTCGTCGCTTGATGCTGACACAATAAATCGATTATATCTGTAATAGTTTTTGAAAATTTCACTTGAAATTTTAAAGAAAATTTCTTGAAATACTAGACGATCAATTTAAAAAACCATTAAGGGGACCCCCTCATTCTCGGTGTCAAAATTTTTTTTGATTTAATTCGAATCTACTCTAATTCTAGAATGTTCCTACAAAATTGCAAGTAAAAATCTCAAGAACTCTTGAAGATATAGCCGATTTATTGTGTCAGCATCAAGTGACGGCTAAAGGGCTTCTCAAACTTTAAACGCGTTTTTCTCACAACGAATGGCGGGCACGATAACTCAAAAACTAGTAATCCAATCGGTTTCAAATTTTGACACGTTTCTCTGGGAGTGTGTAGCTCTCGTATGAACTAGGATAAAGCCAATCGGTGAAGATCTTCCTTATTTTTTAACTTAGTTTGTGGTAAAAAATAGGCGATTTTCCATAAAAAAATTTTCAAAGTTCCGCCATTTTGTTAATTGTTGTGCGAAGTCAATAATCCTAGTTCATACGAGAGCCAGACATGTCCTCTTTCTTACACAGTTGGAATTTTCGGATTCCGATGTTCCAGTGAGGAGTTATCATGCCCGCCATCGAAAATAAGGACTTTTCTTTGAACCCAAAAAACAACAACAAAACAACAACAAAAAATTTTGGTAAATTATTTTTCTTCCTTTTTAAATTTTCAAATATATATGTGCCAAGTTACAAACCTTAACAAGCATTGGTATTCATTTACCAGCCCATTTAAAATCTTAAAAATAAAAAATCGAGAATGGGGGGGGTTCCCTTAAGGAAAGGTCAAAAGCCTAATTTTTGTCTCAATTCGGCAATACTTCGGAGCTTGTGCATCATTTGCATAAAATCGGACGAATCTATATATGGGAGCTATATCTAAATCTGAACCGAATCGTCCAAATCGGATCATAAATGGAACCTGTACTTTGTACAGTTTAACATCAACAGGGTATAATAATAACAAATCGAATTTTTAAAACCGAGAATTTTGGGGATCCCTTTAAGAGTCTCCATTTAATGGGGTTTGCTCTGTTATTTACACAATAGACCATCTTTGAGTACGGCTTAGTCCACCTGGTCTCTCACATTTGGGGCAACCACAGCTGGTGACTTTAACATACCGAAAATTTCTATTGGAAGCGTGGAAACGCATTTTTATTCACCGGAAATTCGTAGGGTTAAATTACAGCCACTTGCGATTTAGCTAGTCGATATATGACCAGTGAGCGGAGCAGTATTGTCGGACGGGGCCGACCATATGATACCCTACACAACTTCCACAAAACTATAACTTTCTGTGGTTCTATATTCTGAGCTTGGACAATATTTCGTGATATTTGCACCCTCTTGACCGACTAGAGATCAAAAAATTTTACAAATATTAAGTACAGCCAGTCTAATCACTTGCTCAGATTCCCTTCGCCATAGGTTGTGTTGTGATGTTCGGCTTTAAATTTTGGCCTACAGATCGACTCAAAAAAAAAAAAAAAAAAAAACCAACAAATAAGTTTTTGGTCCATTTCATCCCAAAATTAGTATCTGATCATCACATCAGAACCTCATGGAAAATTGCAAAGCGATCAGCGCTATATTTCCGCCCTCTAGTGTGGTGATGGGTTACTAAATAATATATGAATGCGTAAGTGTAAGTCCCGCATCCGAGTACATACGACATTATAATTGGTATCAATTTAAAGGTCAACCACTCCTCTTGAACACACTATCAACTTCTCGGGTCTAGGACCTTCAAGTGCAAATATATACCCCATAGAATGCAAATTTTGTAATTTTTCACACAAAAGTCAGGGTCCAGTTGACCCGCTAAATATTGACCGATGTTTACTTGTTCTTTGGCCCGATCCGTGCAAAAATTCGCGGTGTTTGGGTCATAATTGCGGCTTCTGGAGCGACCTGAAAAATTGACAAAAATAAAATTTTTGGTCCATTTCATCCCCTAAATATTAACCGATCTTTTCCAAAAACAATAGGGTCTTCATTGGCCATAACCCATCCTATATGTAATATTTCGTGAAGATTGGTCCATAACTGTGGCCTGTATCGTGCTTACAAATTATAATGGTCAGACGGACGGACACACAGGTCTAGATCGACTCAGCTAGTCGAGATATGACGATCGGTATACTTAAAGGTGGGTCTAGGACCAATATTTCGTGGCGTTACAAACTTTTGGGGCTGCACAAAGCAATAATACCCTGACAACATAGTTGTGTAGGGTATAAAAATCCGGATTATTAAGGGGGTCTATTACCAATATTTCGTGGCGTTACAAACTCTTGAGGCCTCACATGCTATATATAAACCAAGACCGATTTTAACAAAACTCAATATATGACATTCTAGGCTGAATTCTTCACGCTGTGCAAAATTCCTTTTACATCGGTTAAATGGGTCTTTGGTGCTCCATCGGATAAATCTTTATATGGGATGATTATTTAAATCTGAACAAATTTCCACCCTGTACCATGGTGTGGTACATCTTAACCTACAGAAAGTATGCACTTCTGGGCTCTTGATATACTCGCCAATGACTTTCATCTCCACTAAGCAATTTCCCACCCCCTTTTTTGCACAGAGCAATAAAAATTAGCTCTCATAATGGCACACAATTAGTTCATGTAAATAATGTTCATATTTCCCTTATTGGTTACCATATCGCTCAATTTATCCTAATTTAGCCCCAATTACTACAATATATTTATATGAGTAACCTCACTTATCAGATTATTATTGTCCTATTTAAATAAAAATCTGTAAACTGCCTTTTGAGTGACATATTTTTTTATTAAACATTTAATACTGTTTGAAACTTGTTTCGATAAAACTCGAATTAACGCTTATGGTTTCAAAATATTTTCAGTGTTCAGTATTCAAATACGCAATAATAATAAAACACAAAAAAATCATAAAAAAGTATCAAATTATTATCGGGTTGGCAGTTACTCGTCTCTTCAAAAAGGTATCGAACATTATCATCCTCATCATTAACAAATTTTGTTGTTTTCGAAAACTCACTAATTGCACAATGCAAGCTGATGTCCGGTTACTGGGCAACTTTTTTTTGGAGGGGGAATTAAAGATGACAACGGCGCAAAAGACGGCAGTGATGAAGAAGAAGCAGCGACCATTAAGCAGACTTGCCGAGAAACATGACAATTTGAAATTAATCCGTTTTTAATTATTTTTTTCTATATCTTTTTGCAAACATCTAACTACAGCGATATGCTTAACGAATGCCTGATTCATTATTGTGTTAATATGTTAATATTTAGAAATTTGAATAATATCTGCACACGCATAGACTTTGGCAGAAGCATCATTTGCTCAACGTGAACACAGGCCTTCCATTTGAATATTATTTGAAATATTTCTTCGATTTGAATATCTTTCTTCATTTTAATGTCTTTATTTTAAAGAGCTACATGATTTTTATGGTTGTTATGATGGTAGTTGAAAATGATGCTGTTCCGCTGCTGCCGCAGCTGCCGACTTCGCTGCCTAGTTATGCAAATGAATTTGAAACCATCTTCGTTGAAATACAACTGATGAGGGTAATAAAATTGAAATTATTTTCATTATTAATTTGAAAGTCAATCAAATGCGTTTCGTGTGAATAGTTGGAAATGTAAAACTATTTATGATAAATTTCCAAATAACTACCTGAGAGGATTACCAATATAAAAATAATAATATTTTAAGGAATACAAAAAAGTCAATGCAATTTTTGTCGAAATGTTGGGCGAGGAAGGTAGGAGTTTAAAATACTACTAGAAATGGTACAAAATATCAAATTTCTGTAACAATTCGCCATAGAGCCTGTTTTGGATTTATGGTGTATGAATTTTTTGCAGGTAACTCTAAAATTCGTTGTTGCAGGTTATCAGTTATATCGAAAGCGGAATATTTTGGGTCTTTTTATTCCCTCAGCCTTATGACTAGTGAGCGTATATACACTTTGATACGGTGAAAAAGTGCCTCATTGAAATATTGCTTTTAGACCCCATGTTTCGATGGACCGAATCCGTTTCAGAAAATTTAGAGTCGATTTGCACATGTCAGTCTGTCTGTTTAAATTCGAAATATAAGGAATATTAGTCCACTCCTTCTAGTACCTCCCCCACAAAATGGTCAAAATTGTGCTAAAAATTAATTTTATAATAACGGACTATCTGATTTTAACGAAACTTTGCACAACCTATTACCTTTACCAAGCCTAGATCAAGTAGGAAGATGGCACCTATTGGTCCACTCCTTCTAGTACCTCCCCCACAAATGGTCAACATTTTCAATATTTGTAAATCCAATATCAGGCGGAAGAAGTCTAGAATAAGTCCGAAGGTGGGACCCATTGGTTCAATTTAACTCCGAAGATGGGACCCCGTAGTTCACTCTTTCCGGTACCGCCCTCACAAATGATCAATAAAGCTAATAATAAAATCTGTGTGTAAATTCCGAAGACCTCCGCAAACCATAGGCTGGGGGTATATATCTGTCGGCAACAGATACTGACACTTTTTACTTGACCTTCATTTATTTTATTGAATCGTAAACAAAATACCACAAGACGAGATTGGTTAATATATTAAACGATTCGGATTAGTCATCATCGAATACATTTTTTAACGTAAACATTGTAAATATTTCAGATGAATCCGACAGTTATTCATAATGTAAAATCTTATGTGCGATATTTTTGTAAAACATTTGGAGGTCAACAAATCTCTCGAAAACAACACACAAGGAGGGTATAAGGAGGATATTCCTCATTCGATTTTACAGAAAACATCGTAAAATAATATAAAGCCTTTTCTTCGTGAACTTTTGAGTTATCAGCAATAATAATAATAATAATAAGTAATCAAAAACTTGATCTAAGGCGAACTTTTTCAATAACATCAACAAGGTCCCCAATGGAATATCCCATTCCCCAAACCATAACCTCAATTTTGTGTCGCAGTGTAATTTATGTATGAACGGAATTAAGATTGGAATGGGGTATCCCGGAATTTTGTACCACCTCTATTAGCTTTATCTAGGGCTTTGCTGGTAGAAAGGCCGGTTATGGCTTGAAACACAGCCTGTTGCTGCAGAGACTTCATGGCGACGTGCAATGCAGTGATAGCTTGTATGCCTTCACTATAGCTCCTTAAGTCGTGGCGGATATTGCAGGGATGTGGAGCAGCCATCACAGTGTGATAGATGGGATGGAGCGGTAGCTAGCCCGCCGGCAGGAACTGTTAGACTGACAGTATGCTGGTCTCCTCATGGAGTTGATTGATGCCCCTAAATCTGGACACAACTCGTTGCAAATTGGATTTTTTGCAAGAAACTCCACTGTGCATCGTTATGGGAAGACGTCCAGACTAGGACTTTAAAATAAAGATGCAAAAATGACGATAAGTTCCACTATGAGAATGGCAATCTAAGTATCTAAAATTAATGGGGAGAAAATTCATATTATAATAGGACCTCGAACATACAATAGTAGCCCTATAGCAGCCGTCCCTAAAGAAATGATTTTGCAAGACAATTTCAGAATTTTGGTCAGATAATCCAGCTCTGCTGCGCCACGTTTCTGTAACATGTACATTGAAATGCCGTCGGAGCTATGGACTTTTAATGGTTTATATTTTGAAATAATTATCTCTGTTTAACTGGATGTGAATGATAAGGGCTGCAAGTCTCGTTGTAGATATTTGCACCTCCGGATAGCTGCTAGCTTGATCCTCTTCTGTGAAGATGAATGTTCGATAATTTGATAGAAGTGATGGAAATATTAGAAAGATTTTTAGATAGAATCGTAAAATCAGAACAGATAGAATTGTAATTGTTTCAACTATTGAGAGTGTTAGTAGCATAGCTTACTTTATATAGGGAATATAACAAATATATGGACCAGTGGACCAGTAGTTTCCTGCAATCCATTGGATATTAGAAATACCAATTTAAAGTCTCTTTTGATTGTAATTTTCTCAATACTCGTTAGATAGGCGATATACGAAAACAATCGACAAATACCAATAACATTTTAGGTTCACAGAAAAAAACAACATATTTTCATAATTTTAACCAATATATGGACCAATTTCAAGGGTATTAGAAAAAGCAATAGACAAATACCAATAACATTTCAGGTTCACAGAAAAAATGTAATCATTTCATTATCACCACAACTATTTTGCACTTCGTTCTACTTCTTATTTATTATATTCTTTACCACTATTTGCGCTCATTTCCCTCTCTCTATCTCTTTCCTGTTGTTGTTGCAAACAACTTACTCCTTTGTATCTAGCTTTGTATTTTATTGTTTCTTCATTTCTGACACTCTAACTGCCCTCTGCATTTGTTATACAAAATTCGCATATGTATTTTCCAAATCGTTCCGATGTGAATGCAAATACAATATATAAATCAAGTGTTGATATGAACAACTAATCCAACCGAATGTTTAACATTGTATATGGTTGTTCTAATGACGCAGAACTACATGTACATGAAAGTAAGTATAAAGAAACGAGACATGGCATAACAATGAAAAAGAAAACATAAAATCAAAATAGAGAAATTAAAACGACAAGTAGTTGCGTCTGTGCCACCACCACCAAACTATTCCAAATTTGATTTTTCACTCCCTCTGACAAGAAACCAGTATTAAAAGGTTTATGAATTGCGTTCATAAAATGCAGATATCCAGACATTGGCAACACTTTCTGAACACTATTGATACAATATACGAATTATTTTTTTCAGTGTGTCCGCAAAATTGACGGTAATATATAATCGCTTGACATTATATATACAAATCTGAATTGACTTGAACCAAAGTTTAAAATACTGATGGAACCGATTTCAAGATCATCTATACCATTTACATGAAATTGGACGAAAATATATATCGAAGCTGTATCTAAATCTGAACCGATTTTAGGAAAACTGAATATACGTCATTCTTGCCTCTATTTGGTACATTGTGTAAAATTTCGTGGGAATTGAACAGATTTTAGGTATTTGTTGCACGATTTGTATGAAATCGATCGAAATTTATTCCTCAAATGTAAATATGGGCCTTTCTCGTTACAAAATTATACACAAAGACATTATACCCTGTACAGCATTGTGGAGTAGGCTACAAATATTAATTGACCATTTAATTATATGCAAGTAAAATCATCTACTTCATTATAATTCAGAATTTTCCAAAAAATCAAACACAAAAAAAAAATCATAAAATTTAAATTTCCATCTTAATCATTGTTAGAAATGAGTTTGGCGTATTCCATGCTTGGTTAACTTAAAACAATTGACCCTATTTGCCTATTCTTCATATCTTATGCATTTCAACGAAATATTGTTTTTTTTTTTGGCTCAAAGCAACAACTTTGTTAATAACCACGCCAATACTTTAAACACGTCTTGTGAAATTAAAACCAGTGAGCGGAGCAGTATAGTCGGACGGGGCCGACCATACGATACCCTACACAACTACCACGAACTCTAACTTTCTGAGGATGTTTTTTCCGAGTCTGAGTAATATTTCATGATATTTGCCCCCTCTTGTCCGATTAGAGGTCAACAACACCTCTTCCTTACTTTTTTCGAATATTCAGTACAGTCCTTCTAATTACTTGTCCAGATTACCTTCACGGTGGGTTGTGTTGTGATTTTCGGATTATTCTCGACTCGAAAACACACAAAAAATTAAGTTTTCGGTCCATTTCATCCCAAAATTTTAATCTGATCATCATCGAAAATTGTAGGCGTTGTTCTTGACCATAACTGGAACTTCATGACAAATTTCAAAGCCATCAGCGCGATATTTCCCCCTCTAATGTGGTAATGGGTTACTAAATAATATCTGAATACGTAAGCACCTGTAAATATTTGAATGTAACTCCCACATCTGAGTAGATACATCACTATATTTGGTATCAATTTAAAGGCCAACCACTCCTCTTGGATATTCTATCAACTCCTCGGGTCTACATCCTCCAGGAGTAAATATATATGCCATAGAATACAAATTTTGTCATTTTTCACACAAAAGTCAGGGTCCATTTGACCCGCTAAATATTGACCGATCTTTATCAAAACATGCATGCTTATTCTCTGGCCCGATCCTCTTCTCCATGCAAAAATTCGCGGTGTTTTGGCCATAATTGCGGCCTCTGGAGCGACCAGAAAAACCGACAAAAATAATGTTTTTGGTCCATTTCATCCCCTAAATATTAACCGATCTTTTCCAAAAACAATAGGGGTCTTCATTGGCCAGAACCCATCCTACATGCAAAATTTCGTGAAGATTGGTCCATAACTGTGGCCTGTATCGTGTTTACAAATTATAATGGACAGACGGACGGACGGACACACATGTCTAGATCGATTCAGCTAGTCGAGATATGACGATCGGTATACTTAAAGGTATGTCTAGGACCAATATTTCCCGGCGTTACAAACATTTGGGGCTGCACAAAGCTATAATACCCTGACAACATAGTTGTGTAGGGTATAAAAATACATTTGGAATTGCTGTCAGGTTTGTCTATATTTTGTGTGCTTCATCTTCAATTCCTAAGTAATAAGTTTCCGCATCTTTAATTTCTTGAAGCTTCAGTGTTGTTGTTGTGTTTTTTTTTTTGTATTGCAGTCCCGATTTTTATGCCATGGCTTACATTGAGAAAAATCATGCAGCCAACGATGTTCGGTGGTACGTGCAGACAACTACGAAATGATTTATGCACAATTGACCAAAAACCCAAAAACTCCGAAAAAATACCTCCGCCAGTAGAAAACAATTATTTTATGCTGCAATAGCAGTTGTTGACTTACCAAGAAAATTTGCCAAGTCTCCGAAAAATCAACAACACCAACTGGTGTTGATGACGAGACCTTTTGTATGGGTAGATATGTGTTGAACACAACCCGTAAACTTAGTTGTCTGGATGGATGGATAGCTGGCTGGATATATGGATAAGTCAAAGTTATTTTTGTTGATGTCGAACAGTTGAACACTTGACTAATAAGAAAACCAATCGAGGGGAAAAAACAAAACGAAGATGTTAAACCGTTTCTGAATAAATTGCAAATTGCATTGCGGCAAATATTGCCATAGCATCCTCTTCGAATACCACAACAGCTGCAGCCTCTTTAATAAAGAAATTTTAAAGACGAGCTATAATTTTTGGTTTCAAAGTGTTAAAATAATTGAATGGTATTGCTTTTATTGTGATTGTGATATTGAATTTTAACTGGGAAATAGATGATCATCGACGATCCACGAAATTGATGGCAGTCTTTATTTTGAATAAAATTTACCAGGTTCAAATTATAGTTGAAATAGGTCAGTTTGTGTTACCGCGATTGATTTTTGTTGCGGTCATGGGAAATAAGGTTTTTCTGCTTAGGCAAGGCGTGGATTTTTTAAAGAATATTTTTTCAAGGCCTAAGACAAGGCGTGGATTTTTTAAAGAATATTTTTTCAAGGCCTAAGACAAGGCGTGGATTTTTTAAAGAATATTTTTTCAAGGCCTAAGACAAGGCGTGGATTTTTTAAAGAATATTTTTTCAAGGCCTAAGACAAGGCGTGGATTTTTTAAAGAATATTTTTTCAAGGCCTAAGACAAGGCGTGGATTTTTTAAAGAATATTTTTTCAAGGCCTAAGACAAGGCGTGGATTTTTTAAAGAATATTTTTTCAAGGCCTAAGACAAGGCGTGGATTTTTTAAAGAATATTTTTTCAAGGCCTAAGACAAGGCGTGGATTTTTTAAAGAATATTTTTTCAAGGCCTAAGACAAGGCGTGGATTTTTTAAAGAATATTTTTTCAAGGCCTAAGACAAGGCGTGGATTTTTTAAAGAATATTTTTTCAAGGCCTAAGACAAGGCGTGGATTTTTTAAAGAATATTTTTTCAAGGCCTAAGACAAGGCGTGGATTTTTTAAAGAATATTTTTTCAAGGCCTAAGACAAGGCGTGGATTTTTTAAAGAATATTTTTTCAAGGCCTAAGACAAGGCGTGGATTTTTTAAAGAATATTTTTTCAAGGCCTAAGACAAGGCGTGGATTTTTTAAAGAATATTTTTTCAAGGCCTAAGACAAGGCGTGGATTTTTTAAAGAATATTTTTTCAAGGCCTAAGACAAGGCGTGGATTTTTTAAAGAATATTTTTTCAAGGCCTAAGACAAGGCGTG
>NW_026884599.1:0-5569 GCF_032173495.1 Musca vetustissima
CCTTATGGCTGTGTTGGTTACCTTGAAAAAATATTTAAAAAATCCACGCCTTATGGCTGTGTTGGTTACCTTGAAAAAATATTTAAAAAATCCACGCCTTATGGCTGTGTTGGTTACCTTGAAAAAATATTTAAAAAATCCACGCCTTATGGCTGTGTTGGTTACCTTGAAAAAATATTTAAAAAATCCACGCCTTATGGCTGTGTTGGTTACCTTGAAAAAATATTTAAAAAATCCACGCCTTATGGCTGTGTTGGTTACCTTGAAAAAATATTTAAAAAATCCACGCCTTATGGCTGTGTTGGTTACCTTGAAAAAATATTTAAAAAATCCACGCCTTATGGCTGTGTTGGTTACCTTGAAAAAATATTTAAAAAATCCACGCCTTATGGCTGTGTTGGTTACCTTGAAAAAATATTTAAAAAATCCACGCCTTATGGCTGTGTTGGTTACCTTGAAAAAATATTTAAAAAATCCACGCCTTATGGCTGTGTTGGTCGTCCTGAAAAAAAAATTAAAAAATTATATTTTGTATAATGTATTTAATACATTGTTTCCACACCACTAATATATTTCATTATTTATTTCAGTTGTAATATTTAATATACAAAAATTGGTAAGTACACAATTTTTTATACCTATAAAATATGGTAAAAATTGCCAATAAATTAAAAATATTAATAAAAAAGCCTTGGTAAACAAAAACTTAATTCACTTTGATATGCAACCAATATATTTTACATCACACTGAAGTTCAATTAATTTTGTACCAAATTTTATTCATTTGGAAAAATAGAAAAACTTTGAAAATCGCACAACAACAACATTCCACAAGTACCGCATAAAATGCAACTTATTAATGTATAATTACATTTTACATAGAACTAAGAGAGAAGGAGAGCATGAACTATAGTTATTAATTATGAATAATTAATAACAATGCTTTAATAAATATTTTATATTTATGTGAAAATGTTATTTTCTCATAAAGTATTTATTACACATACAACCAACAGGTAGGCAGTGTGGAGCAATCAGAAATCAAACATAAACAGGAAAGTTATGACAGTAGTTACTTTAGAACATTTACAAATTTGATTGGCATTAATTTATTTCGAATCTGAAAAGTATAGGCAGATAGCATAATAATTCTACTGATGTTATGACAAACCATCCCAATTTTATAGAAATTCAATTGTCGTTTATTTTATAAGAATAAATTCATTTTCAAATATTTTTCTATATGTCAATTTGCCAATGTGTCACTGTAATACTTCAAAACAAAATGCGATCAACACCATCGATGGATGTGTGAAATATTATGTCACTTTTAAATATTTTTCAATTAAAATTAATTAATGTTGAAAACCAAAGCGAGCGCACACACACACACTCTCTATCCCTTTGGCCACCTGCTTTGTAATTGAAAACATAATATTAATTTTTAAATATACCACAAATGTGATTAAATATTGATGAGGGGAAACGATAGGTGGCCTAAATAGTTTGTCGCCAAAAAAAGGGGGCAATGTGTTATTAATTTAATCACTCCAGTGTCATAAATTATATTATTTTGTGTGGTTGATGCATGCACTGGTTAACTACACATATTTAATGGATATTATTAATATAATATAAAATGGGGATTAATCACAAGCAAACGAATTTACATTTTGTAAAATATAAAAAATACGGCACAATTGTCAAAATTTAAATAAAAATTTATATAAATTAAAAGTCGGTCCATTATATGATATCATTCGTCACTTTGTGTACATACAGGAGATGCTCCTAAGATTTTACGGTAGGCCCCTTACCTACATAGAATGAAACCAGTAAGGAAAGTAGTAAAGTCGGACTGGGCCGACTATATGATACCCTACACCACTTTGGGTATATTCGAAAAGACGTCGCCCCTTTGAAGGAATTTTGATATGAAATTGAACGAACTTAAATGCGATTTTTATGTCTGGCACATGTACTAAATTTCATTTCATTTAGGCAAGTTTAGAGTCGCTTGCGCACAGTGGAATCGATTTGTGTAAATCGATTTAAAGCAAACTTGACACACGCTATTCGGTATGCTGCACTGTTTAAAATTTAATCCCAATCAGACACCTATTGATTATTTGGTGTACAATTAACATAAATAAGTCGAAATTATATATGGAAGCTACGATATATCTATATCTGGACCGATTTGAAGCAAACTTGCCAGAGATTAATTTATATTAATTTCAGTACGTTGTGTCAATCGACTTCGCTATGGATCTTTAGTGCACAATTTACATAAAATCGGAGGAAAATATATATAGGAGGTGTACACATCATTCTAGATTTAATTCTACACGCTGTGCCAAACTTCGTGCAAATCGAAAGATCTATAGGGACTTTGGTCGACCATATACATTAAATCGGACGAATATATATATGGGAGCTATATCTAAATCTGAACCGATTTTCAGGAAACTTAGCACACGTAATTCTAGACTTAATTCAATACGCTATGCCAAAATTCGTGCAAATCGATTTTCAGGGACTTTGGAGCACCATTTACCTAAAATCGGGCGAAACTATATATGGGAGCTATATCTAAATCTGAACCGATTTTCACGAAACTAGGCACACATGTTTCTAAACCTAATCCAGTAGGCTTCATCAAATTTCGTGCAAATCGAAAGATATATAGGGACTTTGGTACACCATTTACATTAAATCGGACGAAACTATATATGAGAGCTATATCTAAATCTAAACCGATTTTCTCCAATTTCAATAGGGTTCGCCCTTGGGCCAAATAAGTGACATATGCCAAATTTGATCCCAATCGCATCATAATTGCGACCTATACTTTGTTCACAAAAATACATGGACGGACGGACAGACATCCATAAATCGACTCAGAAAGTGATTCTTCGCATATTTTCAAAGGGAATCATGGGTCTATCTCGATTATTTTTGCCTGTTACAAACATATGCACAAAGACATAATACCCTGTACCACAGTTTGGTGAAGGGTATAAACATCTATGCAGAATATTTTGTTGCAGTTCCTCCATATAGAGAAGGATCGAACTATGTTTCGGTATATCGAAGGCCTCAACCTTGAATTAATTTGGCATTCCGGATTCTGGTTGAATAAAAATTTATTTGTAAAATTTTTCCAATATAGGTAAATGTTTTTACATGGCTCTCATTGATTGCACATAGCCCCATATAAAGGCATCACACCACTTTCGGTATTTTGAAGATCTTAATGGCAATTTCCAACCGATGTAGCTGTAATTGACTTGAATGGGTTAATGAATTTGTCGACACAGTTATGGTTTCACTCCATATTCGTTATTTTGGGACTCTCATCTGAATTGACCCACCGAAGTGGTGGTAATGTGGCATGCAAGATTCTCCTAGGATGAACACATCTTTCCCGATTTTTTTAATTTGTTTATGCAACCTCCACAATTTATATGGGACGTATGAGTATTGACAACACTTATACGCCACAAAGTAGTTTTAACATAGTCAAACAGACGTAGCATGGGATAAAGG
Source organism: Musca vetustissima (assembly GCF_032173495.1). Taxonomy (NCBI): domain Eukaryota; kingdom Metazoa; phylum Arthropoda; class Insecta; order Diptera; family Muscidae; genus Musca; species Musca vetustissima. The sequence continues at coordinate 3,550 of NW_026884599.1, forward strand.
CATTTTAGAATTATGAATTTTTAACTACCATGCGAAGGCCCCACTTCATTTTCGGTACGTTATAGTTCCTCATCTAGTTTTCCAAGCTGTTATATCATTCTCCCAAATAAACAAACTCCATATGAGGATTTAGATTTTTCAGGAAATATTGATTGTTCGGCATGGTCAAACTTTATGCCTTATTTATATACCCATCATAATGTGATGTGGGTATGAAATTTGTCATTTCATTTGCAACACCTGGAAATAATTGTAGGAGACCCCCTAAAGTATCTTGTTGAGAATAAAACTCTATGTCGATTTCGAAGTTTCCGTCTGTTGAAATCACGGTACAGATCTCAATCCTAAGTGATCTGAAAAATTGTCTTTTGAAAATTATTTTTAATAAATGCAAGCCTGTATTAGAATTTGGGCAAGTTGTTGTAATAAGTCCACGCCTCCGGATAGTCTTGCAAAATATGTTTTTTATAAATCCACTCCTGTGGATTGTGTTACATAGTCTTGCAAAGAATATTATTAATAAATCGACCCCCTAAGGGTCTTGCAAAAAATATTTTTTTAATATCGTTCTTGTGTCCACATTTTGGCATGTTTTTTCAACAGATTTAGCAGTAGTTTAGGTAGCAAATCTCCCCACGATGTGTATCTACTTTTTACTATAGTATATCCCCAATATAACGCTACCCTCCATTATACGGTATTTTGGGGAGTGTGGTCACGATTATTAAACGAATTTTCTATTATTCGATCGGGTTCGGTCCACATTTAGGTATAGCTTCCATATAACGGTACCATCAAATGTTCGCTTTCAATTTTAATTTGGTATTTTGATATCAATAGGAATCCTTTTGGTGGTAGTCTCCGTATCCCCCCTTTTATAGCCTTCACCATACTGTGGTACAGGGTATTATGTCTTTGTGCATATGTCTGTAACAGGCAAAACTAATTGAGATAGATCCATGGTTCCTTTTGAGAATATGCATAGAAACACTTTCTGAGTCGATTTATTAATGTGCGCCTGTCAATGTATTTTTCAGAACAAAGTACAGGTCGCATTTATGATCCGATTTGAATGAAATTTTGCACATATAACTTATTTGGCAAAAGGACGAACCCTATTGAAATTGAGACATAATTTTGTACAGAGTACTGAGTTAGGTCTGGATTGATATATGTGAAATTTTGTTGGAATCGATTAAACTTCAGCTATAGCTCCCATATATAGTTTCATCCGATTTTATGTAAATGGAGCACCAACGAATCAACTTTAGCCCGATTGACACAATTTTTTTTTTGTTTGCGAAGTTCCGCTGGTATCGGTTCAGATTTAGATATAGCTCCCATATATAGTTTACTCCGATTTTATGTAAATGGTGCATCATACTGTCATTGTTTACATAGGGTCTTGAAGATACTACAGGTTGACATCCGTATTGAAATTACTGCAGGTTGACGTCCGCGAAATTTTGTATAAATCGGTTCAGATTTAGATATAGCTCCCTTATATATTTTCGACCGAGTTTATAAAAATGAAGCATTGTCAATATTTGTCCGAGTAAGACAAAATTTTGCACAGCGTACTGAATTGGGTCAGGATTGATGTATGTGAAGGTTTGTTGGAATCGGTTCGGATTTAGATATAGCTCCCATATATACTTTCGTCCGATTTTATGTAAATTTTTAATAAATTTCAGATTGGTATGTGTATGGGTGGTTTTAATTTACTTTAAATATCTATGTATGCAGTTATTTTCTTCCGATTCCATTTCAATGGCTTCTCAAAGATGCTATGTCTATTCCATCAATATGATATTGTACATTGTGAAGGATATCATATAGTCGGCCCCGTTTGACTTTTGAACTTTCCTTACTGGTTTATATTTAAATAGTGTTCCATCGTATATCAGTATTCCACCATATTATGGGGAATATTCTGTACTCGAAACTGTCAGTTTATATTTTACAAACTTTTTAAATTCTAAGACGATTAGCAATTTCTGCTCTTTCTATTCATCGTACT
>NW_026884600.1:0-5687 GCF_032173495.1 Musca vetustissima
CCATGTATCGTTTTAATTTATGCACATGATGCTCTCCAGAACAAGCTCTAAAATATGCGTTTATTCTCATACTTGTTCAACAGCAAATATTTGCCACAAAAAACCAAACTCCTTCTCTACAAAGTGGCAATTAGATCTGTCCTCGTATACGGGTACCCAATATGGTTTTCCATTTCTCCAACGATTTTGAAAGAAATAGAAATCTTTGAGAGGACAATATTGAGGAGGTGTGTTGGTAAAAAAGTTAGAACCCAACAAAAATGCACTCTAATAACTACATAGACTTATCCGAAGTGCAACCGTTCGGCCTTTATGCACATGAGCTTCAAAGACATTTTGTTGACAAACTTCCCACGCATGTAAATGGCTTAATGCAAGATATTCATGAATCAGAAAAACATTTTTCATGGAATAATACGTCTTACCTCTCGCCTATTGGTATCCTCAACGAACGTCTTGACACTGACCCTGATAGATTGTCACATCAACTCCTGGAACACATTTTACATAAACTTGTATCAAATAATACATCCTGGAACACATTTAGCTTAATATAAGCATTCGAGTAATTTTTGTAATTCTTACTGTGATATTTATATATTTAATTTATTTTTAAAAATTCTTTAACTTTATTAGAGTATTGAGCGCTCTGTTTGTCTTTCACATTTATCATACGTAATTATCGTTTGCAATGTTGCATATCTCCTTCAATGTGTTAGAATAAGACGTCTATAGTTCTAACTAGTCTAATAATTATCTGTACATGAAACTATGTTATCGAAAAGAAGAAGAGTCTCAATAAATTTACTTACTTACATACTGGTGCTCAAGATCGCCTTAGGAAGTCACCCTACATAAACCTCGAACAAATGTATTGCGCCAAACGAAAGAGAGAATCTTTACGAGTATTTCTGTATACTTCATTTGTTAAAATTCAACAATTCTTACCAAATGTTACTAAATGCTGTCTGTTTACCCAAAAATTCAGTAAAAAGAGAGTCAAGTGAGAAAGCAAGTTTGACAGTTCAACAACAACAAACTTACTGGAGTTTACTGAAAGAACTTTATGCAGTAAGATTTTGCAAACTCAGCCATTTTTGGATCAGCTGTTTTATGACCAAACACAAAAATTTTCCAAAATCTTTTTTAATTTGCAATTTGAAGTTAAGTTGTATAAAAATTACAGAAAATGAAATAAAATTCGTAAGTAATGCAAAGTTTCATTAAATTAGAAACTAATTTCTTATATATTTTTAGGCAAGTTCCAGATAGAGGGCAATGTATTGATGCAGGAAACTAAAATGTTACCGGGGAACATACCAAACCAATTTTTCTTTTATTATTCATTATATTTTTATTATTAAATGCAATACAAATAATTTGTTCTGTTCCCGTACTGCAAGAATCTACTAGTTTTTACTACGATAACGAATTTTCCTTTATGATATCGAAGAAAATAGTAAAATCGAGTAGATTCTTGCAGTACGGGAACAGACCAATTGTGTTCGTCCTTTGTTTGTTTTTTATTTTGGCGCAAATCAAATGTTTTCTTGAATCAGCTGTTTATTTGCTAAATCTTACTAAATGTTGTCTGTTTTATTTTCTCAGTATTATCGCAAAAGAGAGTAAAAAGGCTTACTCTCTGAACTAGAACTTACTGAATAAATGTTACTGGAAAAGTAACCAGACACACCTAATGTCTGATTTCCAACTTGGACAGTGGGAATATCGCCTTGAAATCCTCCCAATACAAACCCCGAAAAAGGAATAATACCAAATGAAAGAGGGTGTTTTTACGAGACCTAGGGAAACTGATGAGGATCACTAAGGAGATCCGAAAGTATAGTCTCCCTGCCAAATGAAAGACTGAGTTTTACCCCAATACAGCTGAGCTTTTTTGAAAATATAATTAAAATAACAAAAAATTAGCTTTCGTAATGAAACAAAATATTTTCCGATAAATTAAAAAAAATGTTCCTCCATTTTCGCCGTTTTCAATCGATACACATTAATGGTGCGAGCTTATAATGGTGTTTTTACACGATATGTATTTTACATATGTGCTGTCACTTTTTTACATATGGAAATCGAACTCGTCATGTGAAACATACGGAAATTTCAATGTGTCAAAACGATATGCAATTACATATGTATTTTTTCCGAATAGGACGCGCTCTATTTTCGTATGTGAAACATAAGGAAATCAGCTGTTTGAATGAAACACATTAGGTTCGTTCGTTTACTCAATAATTTGTACGAATTTGTACAAATTATTACAAAATGTTGTTCGTTTACCCAAAAGTCCAGTAAAAGAGAGTGAATTGAGAGAGCAGATTTGACAGTTGTGTTACTGAGTATTTGCAAATTCTTACAAGGAAAATTTACTCAGTAAGAATTTTCTTGTATCATCAGCTGATATTTAATCAGCTGTTTTGTTATGTTTTGTAAACAAACAAAAAATTGTTCTCAAGAAAATTGATTGTTTTGTGAATTTTATATTGATTTTGTATCATTAAATACCAAAATGGATGAAGAAAACGCAAGTATTTAAAAATAAGGTAATACAAGAGTAATTGGCGAACGATTTTTTAGGTTCCAAATCCAAACAAAAAAGTGTGCATCCCTAACATGTCTGGAACACCATCGGTTATGTCCACCCCAATATCAATTGCAGATACAGGAATAACAGGTCACAACCCTTTTAAATGTTTGTGGGGAACAAACAACATCAAATTTCCGCTTGTTATCCATTTTTCTAATAAAAATGCTGTTTTTTAGTTCGCGCCAATTTGTTTGTTGTTTTAATCAGCTGAGTCGAAACAATCTTTTTACTGGATGTTGTTCGTTTACTTTTTGCAGTTTTCTCTCTTGAAAAGGAAAAAATCGTATTTACTCTCTGCAAATTCTTACTGAGTAAATATTACTGGGAAAGTAAACGAACGAACCTATTGTTGGAAGAAAATATTTCAATTGCAAGTCAAAGAAAAGGATGAAAAGGCAACAATTACAAATTATTATTTCGTTTGTAGGTGTTTAATAAACAAATGATGTTGATTTAAGAAAAAATAAAAGTGTTTTTTTTTGTTTATAGGTTATGTCATATGTAAAATACATATGTCGATTTGAACACAAAAATAAATGTTTTGTGTACGCTGCATAAGGAATTACATATGGATGAAATAAGTGACAGCACATATGTAAAATAAATATCGTGTAAAAACACCATTAACATGTAAAGGCAACAATTACAATTTTCGAGAAATTGAGATTTTGATACAGTTATGTATAAAGAGACAAAATATATCGATCTAAAAAAATAAAAATAGAGTTATCTCATTTGTTATTATTGTCGCTGGCTTAACATCATGTAAAGGCTGTAAGCCCACTTTTTATTTTGAAGATTTTGGACATGTTTTTAATTGACTGTAATTTGGTATTTTAGGTACTTATGGGGTAGCACACCTTCCAACAAAAACTTATCAATATTGGTCCACTTTTTAGGGTACCGGCTATATAACGTTATCCCCAATATTCGACCTGCCTAAATAACGACGTTTTTACTTGTTTTTTTCATATTTTTTAATGAATTATTATTCCAAAACAATCTTTACTCTTTTAGATAATATTAACACGTAAAAAATCAAAATTATTGCAGTAATTAGAAAATATAATGATAGACAAGCTGTAAGAAAAAGACCTAAGTCCATTAAAAAATGCAAAGTTATCGACAGAAAAAGTCCCGAAAAAGGGGTGTATCTCCACAAATACTTATTTTTTTTCATTTTGCCTTTACGCAATTAAATTACACATACAGTACAAAAACAAATTGCATTTACAGATTTAAAAAATCTTTATTCAAAAGAAAGTTTGATTGTTTTTTGTCTCTCCTGAAAAATTGTGAAATATGGACTTGTCGCTATTACAAGTTAAGCCAGCGATATGCTTTGTTTTATTTGAAAATGTTATATTTTGAATCCTCAAAATATAATTAGAAAAAAAGTGAATGAAAATCTATCAAACTTATAATCTATCGCTTCCACAGATTTCCTCTAATTGAGCCATTGCCAGTTACATTTGGTAGCACATAAAAATTGCCAGTTATTCCACAAAGAAAAATTTCCTTGTGGAAACTTTCCCAGCAGGCAGATTGAGCAAATTAAATAGGGGAGAACAAGGTATATTTAATAAGGTAGCCGCATCGGCCCAGCTGTTGGACAAATAAATGTCAAAAATGTTTTTGTAATGTTGAACCTAAAAATTAAAAAACTAAATTATAAATGAAAATCTCCGAATTTCGAAGAGCTTTTTGGCAATACTTTTATTAACATTTTCTACAAGAATTTGTGTAAAAAAATCTTGTCAATCTGTTTGTTTTGGCAAAATATTTTTGACATTTGACATTTGTGGCTACCTTGTATATCTACCTTGGGGGAGAACATTTAATAAAGAACAAATTCGAATTACATGCGTACACGATTTTTCTGTTGGGTCATTTTTAAAAATGCAATTTGTCATATTCATATTGACACGAGAATTACCTTGGAATCAAACCAGTTGGGGTTTGCTGTTACTTTTTGGGAGATATCTCGCATGTAAAAAAAATTTCGCTTTCACATTCTCGCCTTATTCTGAATGCATAGGGAGACGCAAAAAATGAGAGATGCGGATTCGAGTTTTCGAAAATGGTGGTTGAAAAAAAGATTTGTGTTGCCATATTGTAATTTAAGTTGTAACGTGTGTGGCCATATTGTAATTTAAGTTGCAATATATGTTGCCCCATTGTAATTTAATTGTGTAATATTTTTCAATATTTTATTTATTGATTTTTTTATTAAAAAATTTTACTTTTTATTGTAATTTAAACATTATAATAATACAAATGTGAAATATCAATAATCCGCTGTATAATAGCTTTGTAATTAAAGGAAAATAAATTAAAATTTAAAAATATGGCAACCTGCAATATGGCTTGAAACAGCTGTTCACTGTTTTGATGCAATTTGGTGCAACAACTACAACAGAGAATACAACAACGAATAATGGAAAGAAATCTGCGATTTAATAAATTAATTCAGTTTATTATATCACTACATAATTGTGTGCCGTTTTATTTAATTTAAGCTTACTATCATTTATAATATTCTAAATCGTCATAGAATAAGTATTGTGTAAATATTTTTCATAAAAATAGTTATTACTTATGTTTTTGTAGTCAACTCCCTTTAAATTTATTAGTGAAAAATTTCGCACAAAATTTCATCTCATTCTTCTACTCCCTGTAATTCAGAATACCTAATTTCCCCAATGCGGATTTTTTCGCTTTCGAACTTCATTCAGAACAAGGCGAAAGCGAGAATGCGAAAAAATTCACAGGAAAATGTTGTTCAGAATAAGACGAAGGGGAAGAGCGAGTAAATTCACATTCTACCATTTGCCGTTACGTTCTCAATAAAAAAAGAAAAACAAATAATGCAAGTTATTTTTTATTTTTCACTTTTATTTATAATTAGAATTCACTTTTTCCACAACTTCCTTTACATTTTCATTCTGAAGAGTTAATCACCCTCGCAATCGCTTTATCGATTCTTATCTCCATCAATCCTAATTCTGTATTTTTTAATTAAGTTGAATTGATGCGGGGTTAGCTCTTACAAATCTATTATTTTTGTTTAAGTTTACGAATTTCA
>NW_026884601.1:0-57222 GCF_032173495.1 Musca vetustissima
TCAAAAAACTATGAATGACCATTGGGAATGATGGGATATTTGCAGGACAACGATATGAAGGATGTGGAGTTGAATAGATGCATTCTTTTTTTTAAATTTGGATTTTTTGAAAAATATTTTTTGAAGTTACCACTAAGGCGTGGACTTTAAAAAAAAATGTTTTTGAAGGAGCGGATTTTTTTTTTTTTGCAAAATCCCCAAGTTATCGACATTCGGTAGGTAACTTTAAATGGTGGCTATAAGAAAAAACGGACCGATATTTATAATTTTTGGTTAGACGATTTGACACCCAATGAGAACCCAAAATACCAAATTGTAGCCAGTTTGGTTGAAAAACATGTTCAAGATCCCCAAAATACCGGAAATTGGGAGCTAACCTTGTATGGGGCCTACCCATAAAAGTAGACCAATATTCATAATTTTTGGTGGGGAGATTTGATACCCAATAAGAATCCAAAATACCAAATTGTAGCCCATTTGGTTGAAAAACATGCTCAAGATCACCAAAATATCGAAAATTGGGAGGTACCCTTGTATGGGAGCTACCCTTAAACATAGGCCAATAGTGATATTTTTTGGCAGGTTGATTTTTTATTGATTGCGAACTCAAAATATAAAATTGTAGCCAATTCGGTTGAAAAATGTGTTCAAAATCCCTCATACATCGAAATTTGGAAGGTACCCTTAAACGGGACCTATACGAAAATATGGTCCAATATTTATAATTTTTGGTAGGAAGATTTGCCACCTAATAAAAACCCAAAATGTAAAATTTTAGCCAATTCGGTAGAAAAATGTGTCCATAATCCCCCAGACATCGAAATTTGGAAGGTACCCTTAAACGGGACCTATACGAAAACAGGGTCCAATATTTATAATTTTTAGTAAGGCGATTTGACACCCAATGAGAACCCAATATACCAATTTACAGCTAATTCGGGTGAAAAGCTTTGTCAAACACCCCAAAATATCGACATTTCGAAAGTTTCCTTATGTGGGGGCTACCCTGAAACATGGACCAATATTAATAATTTTTTGTAGGGAGATTTTCCACCCAATTAAATCAAAAAATACAAAATTACAACTAATTCGTTTGAAAAACGGACCAAAAAATCGCCAAAATATCGAATATTGACGGGTTCGATTATATGGAAGCTATACGAAAATATGGACCCATGGTAATCATTTTTGGTAGGAAGATTTGTAACCCCTGGAGAACCCAATATATCAAATTATAGCCAATTCGCTTGAAAAATGTTCCCTAAAATATCCAATATACCAAAATTCGAGGGGTTACCTTATGTGGGGACTTCCCTTAAATTTGGACCAATATTAACAATTTTTGGTAGGAAGATTTTCTACCCAATGCGAACCCCAAATACCAAATTATAGACAAGTCGGTTAATAAACATGACTAAAAACGGCAAAATATCTAATAGTAGGGGGTGCAGTTATATGAGAGCTACCCTGAAACTTGGGCCTATATTAATAATTTTTGGTAGGGAAATTTCCTACCCAATGAGAACCCAAAATATAAAATTGTAGCCAAATCCATGGAGAAATGTGCCAAAAATCCCCAAAATATCGAAATTTGAGGGGTACCCTTATAAGGGGCTGTACGAAAACATGGACCGATAATTATAATTTTTGGTAGGAAAATTTGCCACCTAACGAGAACCCAAAATACCAAATTACAGACAATTCCATGGAAAAATCTGCCCAAGCCCCCAAAATATCGAAATAGTGGAGTACCCTTATATGGGGACTACCCTCAAAATTGGGTCGACAATAGTAATTTTTGGTAGGATGATGTTTCTCCCAAAGAGAACCTAACGTACCAAATTGCAATCAATTTGGTTGAAAAACATGCCCAAGCTCACAAAAATACCGAATATAGATAGAGGGGGACTATCGTAAAACGTGGACCAATATATATAATTTTTGTTGGAAAGATTTTCTACCCTAGGAGATCCCAAAATACCATATTACAGCCAAATCGCATAAAAAAATACCCCCAAATACCAAAATTCGGAGTTTCGGTTGTATGGGAACTACCCTGAATCTTGGACCTATATTAATAAGTTTTGGTAGGGAGATTTAATACATCATGATAATGCATAATACCAAATTACAGGAAATTCACTTGTAAAACGAGCCCAAGCTCCCCAAAATATCGAACATTAGAGGGTTCGGTTATATGGGAGCTACCTTAAAAAGTGGACCACTATTAATAATTTTTTCTAGGGAGATTTGCAACCTAATGAGAACCCATCATAGCAAATTACAGGCAATTTTGTTGAAAATCCTGCCCATGCTCCCCAAAATACCGAATATCGAGAGAGGGGGTTACTCTAAAACGTGGACCAATATTGGTAATTTTTGGTAGGAAGATTTTCTACCCCAGGAGAATCAAAAACCAAATTACCGACAAGTACCGTTGTATGGGAGCTACCCTGAAACTTGGGTCAATGTTAATCATTTTTGGTAAGAAGATTTGCCACCTAAAGAGAACCTTACATGGGGACTACCATCAAAACTGGGGCAATAATAATAATAATAATAATACGGTTGAAAATCCACCCCAAAATATTGATGTTCGGAATTACCTTTGTATGGGAGAAACCCTGAAACTTGGGCCGATATTAATAATTTTTGGTAGGGAGCTTTAATACCTCAAGAAAACGCAAAATACCTAATTACAGGAAATTCGGCTGAAAAACGTGCTCAAGCTCCCCAAAATACCGAAATTCGGGAGGTATCCTTAATGAGGCCTACCCTTAAAATTAGACCAATATTACTAATTTTTGGTAGGGAGATTTGCTACCCAATGAGAACCCACCATACCAAATTACAGACGATTTGGTTGGAAAACATGTCCAAGCTCCCCAAAATACCGAATATCGAGAGAGGGGGCTACCCAAAAACGTGGACCAATATTGATCATTTTTGGTAGAAAGGTTTTCTACCCCAGGAGAACCCAAAATACCGAATTACAGACAATTTGCTTGAAAATCATGCCCAAAATACCGAAATTCGGGAGGTACCCTATAGGGAGCCTATACCAAAACATTGACCGATTTAAGCCATTTTCAATACCAAACCTCCTAGGAGTAGTAGGAATGTGTGTGCCAAATTTCTCAGTTCTATCTTAGATAATTGCCAATCACTTAGCACTGCATTTTCTCCTTTCAGGGATTCCGCCTGCCAACAATGTCGGAACAATCGATTTCCCACCACTGACATTATTTACACTTCATACATTTTGACAATTCCCTCCCTTCCCTTTTTAGAATATACTATTTTTTTCTTCACTTACCAATCGCCATTGCCGTTTCTTGAGCATCTCCGGTAACCATTTTCACCCTCACGCCGCTCTGCATCAGCAACTCTATCGATTCTCGAACCAATGGCCGTGGCGGATCGGTGATGCCCACCAAGCCACAATACACCAAATCTTGTAGATTTTTGCCTTTGGCCAATGCCAAAACTCGCAATCCTTTACGACCAATTTCATAGGCTTCCGCTAAAAATTCCGCTTCGTTTTGCTTCGTCAACGGCATTGTTTGTGAGCCAAATTTATATTTCGTACATTGAGGCAGGAGCATATCGAGAGCACCCTTGGCAAAGTATATTTCCTCTTTGTTGTTGTTGTATTTGTGTATACACTTGACGGCCATCATTTTTTGTTCCGACGAGAAGGGATATTCCTGGATGCGTACATAATTTTCCGCTGTGGCATACATGCCATTTTTCATTGCGGCCGCAATGAGAGCGCCCTCTGTGGGCTGGCCGAGTAATGTGCCATTTTGTATATAGGCATTATTGCATACAGCTCCGATCTCCAGGAGGTTTGTAATATTCGCCTTGGCCATTTCCACATTGTTACAATTGCGTATGTGTATCTCGCCCTGATCATTGTACCCGGCTCCCGTAACATCTGCCATATAACCATCGGAGGTGATGATCACGGTGACGGTCATTTCATTTTTCGTCAGGGTTCCAGTTTTATCGGAGCAGATGACATTGACACAACCCAATGTCTCGACGGTGGGCAGCTTCTTGACAATGGCATTACGTTTCGCCATGCGCATGACACCCAAGGCCAGGGTGACAGTCACCACAATGGGTAGGCCTTCCGGTATGGCTGCCACAGCCAAGGAAACTGAGATATTAAACATCTCCGTGAGAGGTTTACCCTGCAGCCAGCCGAGCAGCATAATGACACCAATAATCAGGAATGAATAAAAACTCAATTGGGCACCCAAAATATCCATAGATTTCTGAAGCGGTGTCTTGGGGGCCTCTTCGGCCTGCATCATTTTAAAGACCTCGCCGAATTCACTGCGCTCTCCAGTGCTCACCACAATACCCTTGCCATTGCCACAGCGGACCAAGGTCCCCATAAAGGCAATATTTTTCATATTTGTATGATCCTTATTGCCCATATTGTTTAGCAGCATATCGGTACATTTGCGCGAGGGTTCTGTCTCTCCCGTAAAACTTGACTCATCAATGGACAAATCAATTGCCTCAAATAGCCTCACATCGGCTGGGACCCGATCACCCACGTTCAAATGGACAATATCACCCGGCACAAGTTCACGTGCTAAAAATGTCTCCAATCGGGATTCCCGTAAGCAGTGGCATTCTGGCGGTACCAATTTCTTTAACTCCTCTAAACTTTTCTCCGAACGATACTCCTGTATAAATGCCACAGTGACCACAATAATTATAGCTATCGTAATACTAACAGCATCATCGTATTGTTTCATTACCACCGATACCAAGGCGGAGCCGAGCAACAGCAGGATGAGTGGATTTTTAAATTGTTCTATATATTTTTTCCATGTCGGATCTTCTTCGATAACATTCAGTTCATTTTGTCCAATGATTTTTGCACGATATTTCGCCTCGGTCCATTTGAGGCCGGTGCGGACATCGACTTGTAAACGGCCGGCGACCTCAGAGGCACTAAATGTTGATGATTCCGCTGTGGTGAGTAACATTTCGGGGGTTAATGTTGAACCCGTCTGGAAGGAGAGGGGAAAATAAAAAGAGAGGGGGAAGATTAGAATGTTGTTGTCCTTCAGATCTGAAAGTTTTATAAAAATAACTCAACTATTTTCAAAGTTATGGCAATTTTAAAAAAAATATTGAAAAGGGATTTTAGCCTTGTAAGATAAATCGATTTGATTATTTTCCCAAAAACTCAATTATTATTGTACGACATAGAATAGAAATTTATACGAGATTTGAAGCTGTTATACTCCTCTTTCAAAATCATTTTAAATCCGCAAAATATTCCCCATAGTTCAGAAGTTATGACCCCTAAAACATGTTACGCAAAAAAGGGGCAAATATCAAAAAATTCTAAGTCTTGTGATAATTTTCCGATATCTCAGATAATTTCCCAGACACCTCCTAATTTTCAGTTCTAAATTTCAAAATTAGATACTCCTCTTTCAAAATCAATTTAAATTTTTAAAATAGTCCACATAGTTCCGAAGTTATGACCCCTAGAACATGTTACGCAAACAAATTCCAAGTATCGAAAAATTCTAAGTCTTGTGATATTTTTCCGATATCTCAAATATTTTTCCAGACACCTTCTAATTTTTAGTACTCGATTTCAAAATTAGTTATCATTAGTTATCATTATTCATCTTTCAAAATCAATTTAAATTTCAGAATTATTTCCCATAGTTCCGAAGTTATCAACCCTAGAACATGTTACGCAAAATGAATACCAAACGAAAGATAATTCTAAGTCTTGAGCTTATTTTTCCGATATCTCAGACATTTTCCTAGACTCCTTCTAATTTTTAGTACTGGATTCCAAGATAAGTTCTTCCTCTTTCAAAATCACTTTAAACCATCAAAATATTCCCCATAGTTCTGAAGTTATGGCCCCTAGAACATGTTACGCAAACAATACATAGTATCGGAAAATTCTAAGTATGATGATCATTTTTACTATATCTCAGATATTTTCCCAGACACCTCCTTATTTTGAGTATTGGATTTCAAGATTAGTTACCCCTTTTTGAAAATCATTTTAAATCATCAAAATATTCCCCATATTTCCGAAGTTATGACCTCTAGAACATGCTACGCTAAAAAAAAACAAGTATGAGAAAAATCTAAGTCTTGTGATCATTTTCCGATATTTCAGATATTTTCCTTGACACATCCTGATTTTTAGTACTGGATTTCAAGATAAGTTATTCATCTTTCAAAATCAATTTAAAGTTCTGCAATATTTCCCATAGTTCCGATGTTATCACCCCTACAACACGTTACGCAAAAAATACCAACTATCAAAAATTTCTAAGTATGGAGTTTATTTTACCGATATCTCAGATATTTCCAAGACACCTTCTAATTTTTAGTACAGGATTTCAAGATAAGTTAATCTTCTTTCAAAATCAATTTAAATCTTAAAAATAGTCCCAATAGTTATGAAGTTATGGCCCCTAGGAGATGTTACGCAAAACATTCCGAAATGTTAGAAAATTCTAAGTCTTGATCTTATTTTTCCGATATCTCAGATATTTTCCTAGACACCTTCTAATTTTTAATATTGAATTTCAAGATAAGCTATTCTTCTTTTATAATCAGTTTAAACCTCTGAAAGATTCCCCATATTTCCGAAGTTATGATCCCTTGAACATGTGTGCGCAAAAGAATACCAAGTATCGGAAAATTCTGTCTTGAGCTTATTTTTCCGATATCTCAGATATTTATCAAGACACCTTCTAATTCTTAGTACTGGATTTCAAGATAAGTTATTCCTCTTTCAAAATCAATATAAATCTTCAAAATATTCCCCATAGTTCCGACGGTATGTCCCCTAGAACATGGTACGCAAACAATACAAAGTATGGGAAAATTCTAAGTATGATGATTATTTTTACGATATCTCAGATATTTTCCTAGATATATACTAATTTTTAGTACTGGATTTAAAGATAAGTTATTCTTCTTTCAAAATCAATTTAAATCTTTAAAATATTCCCCATAATTCTGAAGTTACCACCCCTAGAACATGATACGCAAAAAGTACCAACTCTCAACAAATTCTAAGTATTAAGCTTATTTTGCCGATATCTCCGATAATTTCCTAGACACCTTCTATTTTTTAGTATTGGGTTTCAAGATAAGTTCTTCTTCTTTCAAAATCAATTTAAATTTTCAAAATAGTCCACCTAGTTCCGAAGTTATGACCCCTAGAACAAGTTACGCAAAAAGTATCAAATATCAGAGAATTCTAAGTCTTGAGTTTATTTTTCCGATATCTCACATATTTTCCAAGACACCTTCTAATTTTTAGTACAGGATTTCAAGATAAGTTATTTTTCTTTCAAAATCAATTTAAATCTCTGAAATATTCCCCATAGTTCCGAAGTTATCACCCCTAGAACATGTTACGCAAAAAATACCAAACGACATATAATTCTAAGTCTTGAGGTTATTTTTCCGATATCTCAGATATTTTCCTAGACACATCCGGATTCTTAATACTGGATTTCAAGATTGGCTATTCTTCTTTCAAAAGCAATTTAAATCTCTGAAATATTCACTATAGTTCCGCAGTTATCGCCCCTAGAACATGTTACGCAAGAAGAATCCAAGTATCAAAAAATTCGAAGTCTTGTGATATTTTCCGATATCTCAGATATTTTCCTAGATACATCCTGATTTTTAATACTGGATTTTAAGATAAGTTAATCCTCTTTCAAAAGCAATTTAAATCTCTGAAATATTCTCCATAGTTCTGAAGTTATGACCTCTAGAAAACGTTACGCAAAAAAAAAAAAACAATTATCACAAAATCTCAAGTCTTGTGATAATTTCTACGATATATCAGATCTTTTTTTAGAGACTTCCTAAGTTTTGGTATTGGATTTAAAGATTAGTTACTCCAAAATAACAAAGATTAGTTACTCCTCTTTCAAAATCAATTTAAATCTTCAAAATATTCCTCATAGTTCCAAAGCTATGGCCCCTGGAACTTTGACGCGGGAAAATTCTAAATATGACACATTTATATAAATCTGGTATTATATTTTGTGCATTTGTCTTCATTTAACGATATCTCAGGAACTTGACGAGATATATCCACATATCATATATGTATTTGAAGTTTAGATCTTTTCTTAGAAATATAATAGTTATTTTTTAGAAATATATAGATCGGTATCAAAGTTATGGCTCCCAGAAGCTGACTACTTAAAATTTTCTGAACATATAAAAAATCGAAAATATTTTTATGAGGCTCATATCTGGAAAATTTAAAGCGCTACATTCTTGCATCTAATAGAAGATAGGGAGTCTAGGAGTTACTGATACCAAAACCATTTGAATCTCAAACATATTCGTTTTAGTTCAGAAGTTAGGGCCCCTGAAAAGGGTTTACAAAAAATACTCTAAAGGGTTTACAAAAAATACTATGTATTTTTCTATCTTCAAATAATCGCATATATCTCCAAAATTTTAAAGAGTTACATTTTTACATTTCATAGACAATTTGAAGACAAGATATTCCTTATTCCGAATCCATTTGAATCTCAAACATATTCGTTTTAGTTCAGAAGTTAGGGCCCCTGAAAAGGGTTTACAAAAAATACTCTAAAAATTAAAAAAAAATTTGTGTATCATACAAATTTCGTGATATCTCGGGAACTAGATAAGATATCTCGATGTGACTTGCAGCAATTTGAAGGAGAAATGTTCCACTTTCATGATCATAGACCATAAGAATCATGAGACCCTTATGACAAGGTAAAATTTCGAATTTTTAACCATAACCATATTTTCATTATTCCTTTCTCTGTATTTTTCAATCTTCAAATAATCGCATATATCTCCAAAATTTTAAAGAGTTACATTTTTACATTTCATAGACAATGTGAAGACAAGATATTCCTTATTCCGAATCCATTTGAATTTTAAAAATATTCCAGATAGTTCAGAAGTTATGGCCCCTGGAATTGGTATACAAAAAGTAGCCTTAAAATCATGACATTTTGTGTATCACACAAATTTCGTGATATCTCGGGAACTAGATATGATATCCCGATGTGACTTGCAGTAATTTGAAGGGGAGATGTTCCACTTTCAAGATCATAGACCATAAAAATCATGAGACCCTTATGACAAGGTAAAATTGCGAATTTTTAACCATAACCATATTTTCATTATTCCTTTCTCTGTATTTTTCAATCTTCAAATAATCTTTTCGGCATATATCTCCAAAATTTTAAAGAGTTACATTTTTACATTTCATAGACAATGTGAAGAAAAGATATTCCTTATTCCAAATCCATTTGACTCATAAAAATATTCCAGATATTTCAAAAGTTATGATCCCCTGAAATTGTATACCGAACAATACCCCACAAATCAGGTAATTTTGCGCATCACACACATTTCGTGATAACTCGAGAACTAGATATGATATCGCGATGTGGCTTGCAGCAATTTGAAAGGAAAATGTCGCACTTTTAAGATCCTAGGCCGTAATGTTCATGACAAGGTAGAATTTCGATTTCTTAACCTTAACCATATTTTAATTCTTCCATTCTCTGTATTTTTCTATCTTCAAATAATCTTTTCGGCATATATCTCCAAAAATTATAGAGTTACATTTTTGCATTTCATAGACTATGTCAAGACAAGATATTCCTTATTCCAAATCCATTTGAATCTTAAAAATATTCCAGATAGTTCAGAAGTTATGGCATCTTGAAATGGCATACCGAAAAATACCCCACAAATCAGGTAATTTTGCGCATCACACAAAATTCGTGATATCTCGGGAACTAGATATGATATCGCGATGTGACTAGCAGCAATTTGAAGGGAAGATGTTCCACTTTCAAAATCATGAGGCATAATCCCTATGAGGCACTTATGACGATGCCAAAAATTTTGGATTTCTTAGCATAAATGCATTTTTTATTTCCTTCTATCTGTGGATTTTTGTGTCTGCAAATACTCATTTCTTCGTGAAGATATCCTAAGATATCCAAACATATGAACAGAAAGTCTTTCTCCCAACCTCCGGGAAGCCCGGAGAGATTAAAAAAATAATACTTTTTTACCTGTTTCCTACTGTTGTCTGTGGCCATGAATTTAATTAATTCTATCACCGAGACGCCCTGAGAAGGGAAGGCAAGTTTGAGTTGGAGTTAATGGTAATTTTACCGAACATTAAACAACAGCAACAGGAGTTACAATGTAGTGAGTTAACTAAAAAAAAACTTTGTAAATGAAAAAAAGATAAGAAAGAAAAATTATAACAAAGGATACAAGGAAAAGAGCTACACTCTCCTTCCATGGAAGCCGTGAAAAATCATCATCATTATTTGCAATGTTATTGAAAAGAAGAAAGGAAGAAAAGGAGCTCCCGAAAAAAAACGTTCGGGGTATGGTCAAAACATGTTGTAATTACCCCCAACTAATGGCCGGTTTGTCAGCTCATCAGTCAGACGGTGGTGGCCAAAGTATTATTGCCAAGCCAGACAATGAGGGGGCAGGAGGAAGACTCCAAGAGGAGGCAGCAGAAAAATAAAAATATTGGCGTGGGTGGGTGCTAGTTTAATTTTGAGCAGGACTCGTTGAAGAGCATAAAAACGTGGTATGGTGTTGACAGTTTAACTGAAAATGTTGGCTGGCTGTCAGTATGACTGCTTGTTCGGTTGGCCGAATGCCTGGTTGGTTGGTTGAGTTCTTCTCCTGACGACTGTTGATGGCCATCATCGTATTTTGGTTGCCTTCTTGTCGGCTAATTTTCAATTGTCATTACAATGTGCTGCTTATTTTGCAGATTGGTTGGGGTGGTTCCCCTTCGCTCCGACACAAACTTCATATTGCTGTCATTTACAGAAACATTTTATTTCCTGAATGTAATAGTTTTTTCTTTGTTGTTATTTTTTTGATTGGTTGGCCAGTTTGGGGGTTTTTTGTCTGGCCGTCAAATATTTTGTTTTGCAAGCTTTAATACAGTCATGGTCAAAATTGGGGAGAACAATTTAGGTTGAGTTTTTTTTCGAAATGATAATGTTATATGGGACCTATACAAATAAGTGGGTCGATTTTTATAATTTTTGGTAAGAAGGTTTACCCTCCTAAGAGAACCCAAAATAGCAAATTACAACCAATTTAATTGAATAGTCGTGACCAAAATCCTCAAAATAGGGAAAATCGGTGGTATCCTTATATATATGGCCTATACCAAAACGTGGTCCCAACTTGATAATTTTTGGTAGGGAGATTTTCTGCTCAATGAGAACCCAAACCAGTAAGGAAAGCAGTAAAGTCGGACGGGGCCGACTATATGATACCCTTCACCACTTTCGGTATATCCAACAGATGAAACCTAAAAGACGTCGCATTTTTAAAGGACCAGGGACAAAATTATGAAAATCTATTATAAGCGTATATATATATATATATATCGGACGATATATATGGAGCTATATCTAAATCTGGACCGATTTTCACGAAACTAAACACACATTCATTAATTCATTACGCAATGCCAAATTTCGTGCAAATCGAAAGATATAGAGGGACTTTGGTGCCACATTTACCTTAAATCGGCCGAAACTATATATGGGAGCTATATCTAAATCTGAACCGATTTTCTCGCAACTTGGCACACATCATTCTGAACCTAATTCAGTACTCTCTGCCAAATTTCATGCAAACCGAAAGATATAGAGGGACTTTGGTGCCCCATTTACCTTAAATCGGATGAAACTATATATGGGAGCTATATCTAAATCTGAACCGATTTTCTCGAAACTTGGCACACATCATTCTGGACCTAATTCAGTACTCTGTGCCAAATTTCATACAAATCGAAAGATATAGAGGGACTTTGGTGCCCCATTTACCTTAAATCGGAGGAAACTATATATGGGAGCTATATCTAAATCTGAACCGATTTTCCCGAAACTTGACACACATCATTCTGGACCTCAGTCAGTACTCTGTGCCAAATTTCATGCAAATCGAAAGATATAGAGGGACTTTGGTGCCACATTTACCTTAAATCGGCCGAAACTATATATGGGAGCTATATCTAAATCTGAACCGATTTTCTCGAAACTTGGCACACATCATTCTGGACCTAATTCAGTACTCTGTGCCAAATTTCATGCAAATCGAAAGATACAGAGGGACTTTGGTGCCCCATTTACCTTAAATCGGACGAAACTATATATGGGAGCTATATCTAAATCTGAACCGATTTTCTCGAAACTTTGCACACATCATTCTGGACCTAATTCAGTACTCTGTGCCAAATTTCATGCAAATCGAAAGATACAGAGGGACTTTGGTGCCACATTTACCTTAAATCGGACGAAACTATATATGGGAGCTATATCTAAATCTGATCCGATTTTCTCGAAATTTGGCACACATCATTTTAGACTTAATTCAGTACGCTGTACCGAAATTCGTGCAAATCGGATGATTTTCAGGGACTAAAGTCCTCAAATCGGACAAAAATATATATGGGAGCTATATCTAAATCTGAACCGATTTTTCCCAATTTCAATAGGGTTCGTCCTTGGGCCAAATAAATGAGCTGTGCCAAATTTCAGCCAAATCGGATTATAAATGCGACCTGTACTTTGTTTACAATTTAACATCAACAGACGGACGGACGGACGGACGGACATGCATAAATCGACTCAGAAAGTGATTCTATGCATATTCTCAAAAGGAACCATGGGTCTATCTCGTTTCCTTTTGCCTGTTACAAACATATGCACAAAGGGTATAAATACCAAATTACAGCCAATTCGATTGAGAAAACCTAGACAAACTCTCGAAAATACCGAAAAATCAAGGGGTGCGGATAAGGGGAGCTACCCCGAATCTTCGGCCAATATTGTTAATTTTGTGGTAGGGACATTTTCTACCCAATGAGAAACCCCTCATATCAAATTACAGCCAATTCAGATAAAAATTGAACAACGGGTTTTTTGTAAATTATTTACGATGCTCCCTGTTATCGTGTTATCAAAACTAAACATGATCAAAATTGAAAATTACAACAACAGCAACTTCAAAACTTCAATAAATTACAACTGATGGCGAAAATGTGTTTTTCCAATTATTTGTTGAATGTAACTTTTCAAGTGTTGCACAAAGAGAGAAATAAAATTTCCTATGAAATTTGATTTCCGTAACATGGGTGACAGCAACAACAACAACATGAAATTGAAAACCAAAAAAATACAACAACAACAAATGACATCTAGTAGGCAGGCAGTAATAATTAGTAGAGCAGAACCAGAACCTCTTAGATAACCAAAGAAACTGAAAATGACACCAAAAAACGACAACAAAAAACAGAGGAGGTATATAAGGGTACAGGCAAGGGGTGAGGTGAGGTTCCGCTCACCTCTGTTATAAGAACTCAAGGTGATTGTCTAGGTTTCTAGTTAATTTGTTTTTGTTGTCGGTTCTTTTTTCAATACCTTCGAATATTTCAAACCACAATCTGCGGAACATTGATATTGATTTTCTGTTTAGAAACTGTGATAAACATTGCCCCCTGCTTGATAGGGTGTTCCCCGCGACCGATATGCAGTCAATCACGTTGCTGTTGTGATTGACAAGTGTTTAGATAGTTAATTATTGTTCAAAGGCAAAATTGAAATATTGTGGGGTAAATGTTTTCCAAAAAAAAAAAAAAAAAATAAATAATTATTTAACAATTAGAAAGAAAACACGTGTTTCCAAAAGAACAAAAATTCGAAGGTTCGAAACTGTTATACAGGTCTATATGACGAAGAAAAAAAAATTTTTTTTTGTATTTATTTTTTTATGTTTTCTTTATAAAATGAATAAAAATGGAAATTTCGAAATTTTTTAAACTGTTATACTCAAATATAAAAGTGTTATACTGTTATATTGTAACTGTTATACACTTGAAATCGTAATAAAAAGGAGTTTATCGATAAAAAAACTAATTTAAATATTTTTGAAATTTTTAGAACAAAGTTTCGAAACTGTTATACTCTTTAATTTGAACAAAAATAAGTTAATTTGGTCAACTTTTTAACCGAATTGGCTTAAATTAGATATTTTGGGTTCTCATTGGGTAGAAAATATTTTTAACAAAAAATATCAAAATTGACCTGTGTATTAGGGTAGTCCCCTTCTAACGCTACCCTCCGATTTAAAGTTTTTTAAAAATTTCAGACATGTCTTTAATCCAAATTTGCTGGAATTCGTTATTTTTGATTCGCATTGGGTAACAAATCTCCCTACCAAAAATAATCAATCTCGGTTAAAGTTTCACGATGGCCTCCATGTAACGATACCTTCCGATCTTTGATTTTTAACGAATATTGGCTAAGTTTTCCAACCAAATTGCTTGTAATTTGGTAATTTTGGTTCTCATTGGGTAGTAAATCTCCGAACCAAAAATTATCGATATTGGTCCACTTTTTAGGGTAGCCCTCATATAGAGGTACCCTGAATTTTTAGTATTTGAGGGAATTTGGGCACGTTTTTCAATCAAATTGGATGCAATTTGGTATGTTGGGTTCTCATTGGGTAAAAAATCTCACAACCAAAAATTATTGATATTGGTTCACTTTTAAGGGTAGCTCCCATATAACAATACCTTCCGATTTTCGATTTTTAAATATTTTAGCCAAGTTTTTAAACCGAAATGGCTGTAATTTGGTACTTTTGATTTTCATGAGGTAGTAAACCCTCCTACCAAAAAAGATTAATATCAGTTCACATTTTGGTATAGCCCCCATATGACGGCAACCCGAATTTTCGTTTTTTTGGGGGATTTCGAAGAAGTTTTTCAACAGAATTGTCTAAAATTTGATACTCATTGACTGCAAAATCTCCTTACCAAAAATTATCAAAATTTTGTCCACTTTTCTAGGATAGCCCCCATGAAACAATACCTTCCGATTTTCTACTTTTAAGGATATTGTCCAAGTTTCTGAACCGAAAAGGCTGTTATTTGGTACTTTGGATTTTCATGAGGTAACAAACCTTCCTACAAAAAATTATCAACATTGAGCCACGTTTTTATTGGGGTATCCCCCTTCATACGTTACCCTCCGATTTTTGCTATTTTGTGGATTTCAGACACGTTTTTTAACCGAATTGACTGTAATTTTAATATTTCAGTTCTCCTTAGGTCTAATATCTTCCCACCAAACATTATCAATAACGGTCCACAGTTTGGTATAGCCTCCATATAAGGATATCCCGAATTTTCCTAATTTTGGAGAATTGGCTAAAATAGGATATTTTGGGTTCTCATTGGGTCTAATATCTTACCACCAAAAATTATCAATATCGGTCAAAAGCCCAGGATAGCCTCCTTATAACGACACCTTCCGATTCTCGATTTTTGAGAATTTTTGCCTTTTTTTCCAACCGAATTTGGTTCACATTTTGGCATAGGTCTCCTGTAACGACACCTTCCGATTCTCGATTTTTGTGGATTTCACAAAGTTATTTCAACAGAATTTGCTGTAATTTGGTACATTGGGTTCTGATTGAGTAGAAATTGTTTCTATAAAAAATTATAAATATTGGTCCACTATTTAGGGTAGCCACCATATAACGATACCTTTCGATTTTCTATTTTTGAGGTCTAAAAGACCATGTTTTTGAACCGTATTGGCCGTTATGTGGGGGCTGTCCTAAAACGTTGATCGATATTAATAATTTTTGGTGAAACGGTATTATAACCAATGATAACCCAACCTACCATACCGTTCCATCAAAAATAATTAATATCGATCAACGTTTTAGGATAGCCCCCACATAACGATACCTTCCGATTTTCAATTTTTGATGATTCGCACCGAAGTGGCCAAAATTTGATACTTTAGATTCTCCTTAGGTCTAATATCTTCCCATAATATCTGGTCCTAAGGAGAATTTTTCCAATTTGTAATGCTATATTTTAGCATTACAAGGTGGAATTGGTATTGCATTACGACACATTTAAGGATAAACAACTTCTTCACATAACATTTTCAATATGAGAGTCTATGTTTCTACATAGCAGCCCCTATGCAGAGATCACGTGTCATTTTCGGTGTTTTTCAACCAGAGGTTTCTCCTGGCTACTGTCACTTAGAGGCGTGCGAAACTTGCCTGTAGGTAAATACTGCTACTCGACATTCCTTCCTCCGATCGATCAAGGTCGTCTTTGTTTGACATGAAGACGGTCAAGTGACCTTGTGTAGAACAAGATACCTGAATCTGGTGCTTCTAACTACAATGTTTTTTTCTCTCACTGATTGACTTCTTGGGAGAAAAAAAAATCATGCCTATCTGTCGGATGTTTCTTCATAGAGAGCGAATTTTTCAACCTACCGATTTTTGTATTAAAATCTTCTAGCAGAATTTTAATGTCATGATCAGGGCAGAGGAGGACATACGCTCTTTCTATGTGCTCGTAGAATACTTTGTCTTCGTTAAGAGGATGGGCGCTCAAATGAGATTGTTGTTGTAGAATTAAGGTTTATAGCAATTCTCTCATCGACTGGAGTGAATCTGGAGACGACGAGATCTTTTCTCTTATATTAACCAGAAAGCAAATTCAAGATCTATCTACCAGAGGTTCATTTAAAAAAAATATTTAATATTTACTTTAAATAAATTGATTTCGTTTCATTGACTTCAAATTGAATTTTATTGTATAACATTTCCCCTAACCTTCTCCCCTTTACCTCTACCTCCCCATCCCCCCATTCTTCTCCCAAAATGATAACAACACTTGACTGAATGCCGCCAGCTGTGTAAATAGGTCTTCAGGTCTTTGCCAGTGACAGCAGCAGTTCCAACAACAACAGGAAACACCAGTTATATGTTTATGTTGTTGTTGTTGTATTTGTTTTTAATATATTTTATCAAGTGTTGTTTATTTTGATTGATATGTAAATTTTCGTCGATCCTAAGAAAAAAAAATTTTTGAAGTTTTCAGTTTAGTGGGAGGGGGAGACGAAAGGTTATTGACCTCCTTTTTTGCCATGCCAAAGACAGCAACTATAGGCAAATGGGGTTCTGTCTGAAGTGCTTGGAACATTTTCGCGCTTTTGACACTTATTTGTGGATGTAAAATTGTTAGTCAACATTTCTTTCTAAAAAAAACTACGGAATGCAATTGATGGATATTCTAAAAATCTCCTAGAGGGGTTATTGTCAAAATACCAAAGATATATTTAAGAGATCCTCGAAGCCTTAAAAATAAATTAAAAAAAAATCCATGCCTTATGGGAGCTACTTAAAAAATATATTTTTAATCAGATTGATTCCTTGCGATGGTTCCATTAACCTACTCACACATTCTTATACAAATCTAACCAGTATGGAAAGCTCAAAAGTCGGACGACTATATACCCTTCACCACTTTCGGTACCAATCTGAATTTTATGAAAAATTGAATGTCAATTATCGAGCAAAATATGTAAAAGGTCTATATATAAATGGACGTATTTGGGCAACCGTGGCATCCACTATATGCTATGCCGCAACACAGTGCGCTTTACAAAATTTATCTCGACATAAAATCCGATACAAAACTTGACATGCTTGGGCCAAATTAGTGATATGCACTAAATTTCATCCAAATCGGGTCATAAATGCGACCTGTACTTTGTTCACAAAAATGCATGGACGGACGGACATGCGTAAATCGACTCAGAAAATGATTCTATGCATATTCTCAAAACGAACCATGGATCTATATCGATTCCTCTTGTCTGTTACAAACATATGCACAAAAACATAATACCCTGTACCACAGTGTGGTGAAGGATATAAAAAGGGGGTTATATGGGGTCTAAAAGAGGGGCGAATATTAATAATTTTTGGGAGGGAGATTTATTACCTCATACGACTACAAAAAATCAAATTACAATGAATTTGGTTGGAAAACGCATTCAAGAAGCCCAAAATTGCGGAAATTGGGCGGTACTCTTATACGGGGGCTACCCGAACAAATGGATCTATTTTTATAATTTTTAGTGCAGAGTTTTGCTACCCAATAAGAACTCGAAGTACCAAATTTCAGCGAAGTCGGTTGAAAAACGCGCTCAAGAACCTCAAAATACCGAAAATTGGGAAATACCCTTATATGGGAGCTATGCCTATATGTGGACCGATATAGCACATCTTCTAACTTGACCTGCCTGCAGACAAAAGATGAATCTATGCAAAATTTTGGCGATCCATCTCAATTCCTTCAGATGATTAAAACAGACGGACGGACATGGCTAGATCGTCAATAATATATACTTTATAGTGTTGGAAATGAATATTTCGATTAGTTACAAACGGAATGACAAAATTAATATACCCTCCATACTATGGTGGAGGGTATAAAAAAAGAAAAAAAAATATATTTTATAAGACCGTTAGAGATTGGATTTAAAAAAATATTTTTTTTTTTTACTAATGCCAACGAATATGGGAGTTTAAATTTTTTTTTCGAATAATCATCAGAGTTGGAACATTTAAAAATAAGTTTTCAAAGGCGAATTTTTAAACATTTATTTTTCTTTAGAACCCCAAAGATGGCAATTTTTACTTAAGATTTTTTCATGAATATTTTTCCTTCAATACAAATAAAAATAATTTTGATATACTCACATCCTTATCATCATAAATCATTAGAGCGGTTGTTGATGGCGTTTTGCCGTTCATGATGGTTGGTTGGTCAGGTTGATTTGGTTCACCGTTATTTATTTAAAACTTAACTTAGATTATATATTTAAAATAAAAATGTTGATAAAAAAACTAAGAACTGTCACTATCTGCATTCGAAACACAAGAAAAAAACATAGATTATTCACCACAGTATTTTGAAACGTAACATAATATTGACGTAAAAGCGGTACGATAAACGTTATTATGACGTAGTTTATGTAGATCGGATTACTTGTCTTTTTTTCTAGACCCGGTGACGGCCAGGTGATAATTGTTATCAAAAAAAAAATGGAGCAAATTTTTCATTCGCGATACTGGGTCAAACCCTCACCGTCCACTAACCAAGAAAGCGTAAACGTAAACGTTTTTAGTTCAGTGGTTTTCCTGGTTTTGCCATTTGCTTGTCGATTTTGAATGGAATGGCAACGCCAACGGCAGCACATTTTTTACGTCACGTTACATTACGAGTGTTCGGCCGATAAGCCGCATTCCGTCAGCCCATCATTGTCTCGTATCACTTAAAAACCGATGACAGCTATTAGAGATGGTGGGGGACTGGCCGTGCGATTTCGATTGCAACGGCTTTTGTTTGCCTTATTGAATGACTGACCGACCGAACAACAATTCAGTCATGTTCAATTGTGTTTGAAATATTAAATTAGTAAAATTATTCATTTTTTTCTATAAATTATAATTTTCCCGATTTCCGATACTCTTTCGCTGCTTCTTCCTCCCAAAAGCAAGCTGATTGGTCTTGCCATTCAAAACTGTCACGCAAACATTATCATCATCCGATCGGTTCTTTATTGAAATTTTGTTTCGTACTTCAATTGTGGGGAATTATATGGCCCCATCGATAATTTGTTTGATATTTATAAAAATAATTTATTTTTATTATAATTTATTGTGTTATTGTTGTTGTGGTTATTTCTATTTTCAAAAAAAAATGATTTGTCAATTTAAATTTAAAAACAATATCGTGCATTGTCCGCTTTATCTTATGCGCTTGCGATTTTTTTGCATGAAAGAATTGCCAAAATTAGACTCTTTACCAAAGACGTTAGTCAGTGGCCCTTTCACTTGAAATTTTTAAAATAAACTTCCAACCCAATCACACTCCAGCATCTATTAATAAGTCCATATTAAATCATTTAATAATTAAATGCATGCATTTTCATGCAAAAAATATCATGTTTTATTTAGATGTCTTTAAAAAACCACAACAATTTAACCCAGCAGCTGTTATTGCCTGCCAAAACCATTCACTTGCATTCCCTTTCTCTCTCACAAACACATTCACTCTCTATAATACTGTTTTGTTCCTGTAATGACGTCATTCATCATCAAAACAAATCTTTGGTAAGAACATGCATGCTCTGCCTCTGTTAACCGGCAGAGAAACAAAAATTTGCAAATAAACAAAGCCCCGACAACAACAACGACAACGTCAATAAAGGACTCTCTCTCCCTCGCACACACATTACGCCGTAATGATTACGGGAGTTTCATTTTTGTTCTCTTCTAATGTTCTCCCACTGTGTTTCATACACTCAGGCAGGAATGCTCTCAATGTTTACCAAAGACGCCAGTCAGTCCTTCAAACTGGCCCTTTCACTTGAAAATTTTAAAAGAAACTTCCAATCTATTAATAATTCCATATTAAATCAATTAATAATTAAATGCATGCATTTTCATGCAAAACGGCCATGTTTTATTTAGATTTCTTTAAAAACCACAACAATTTAACCAGCAGCTGTTACTGCCTGCCAAAACCATTCACTTACATTCCCGTTCCCTCTCTTACACACACTCACTCACTATAATAGTGTTTTGTTCCTGTAATGACGTCATTGGTCATAAAACAAATCTCTGCTAAGAACAGGCATGCATGCTCTGCCTCTGCTAACCGGCACTTAACAGAGAAACAAAAAATTGCAAATAAACAAGAATTCTTGTTCTTCACTGCCGCCTTCGTCATTGCTCGTTCACCAACAAGGCGACAGTGAAGGGCTCGTTCTCTCTCTCGCACACATTATGGAGATTTCATATGTGTTCTCTTCTAATGTTCTCCCTCTGCACTCAGCCAGACATACACCTAATCAAGCAAAGTAAACGATTACTGTATTCAATGCAGTGTATTACAAGGCAACAACAACAAAAACACGAAATAAAAGAAAAACAACAACTATTCATGCTGTGAGAGAACGATCACACAGGGTTGCCTTCATGTGTGTTTTTAAAGCAAAAACATGGAAAGAGACAATAGTGGAATATTTTGGTGAATATTTTAAAATGGATAAAAATAATATTAAGAGGATACTGCTAATTTAGCAAGACTTGCCAATAAATATTTGTTTTGGAGTATTTAAATATGGTATTTGTTTTAATATATTATCAAAACTTACAAAAATGGGGAATTTTTTTAAGTCTTAACAAAACGTGAATTGCTTTTAAAATTTTTGTTTAACCTTAAGAAGAATTTTTGAGAAATATGTTTTGAAATTTATTTGAACAAATATTCTTCAAAGGAGGAATTTTTTCTCAAGCGGACCCATTTTACATGTTTTTTAAACCATCGACCAAAGTATGGAGGGTATATTAATTTTGTCATTCAGTTTATAAATCATCGATATATTCATTTCCGACCCTATAAAGTAATTTTATTTTCTTGATCAGGGTAAAATTCTAAGACGATCAAGCCATGTCCGTCCGTCTGTTGTAATCACGCTATATTCTGAAGGAACTGAGATAGATTTTTAAAATTTTGCATAGTATCGCTTTTTTCTGCAGGCAGGTTAAGTTCGAAGATATATCGGTCCACCTTTAGGCATAGCCCACATATAAGCGTACCGCCCAATTTTCGATATTTTTGGGTTCTTGAGCGCGCTTTTCAACCGAAGTCGCTGCAATTTGGTACAATGGGTTCTTATTGGGTACCAAATTTCTCCACTAAAAATAATAAATATAGGTCCACTTTTACTAGTAACCCCATATAGCGGTATCCTCCAATTTACGGTATTTTGGGGGTTTATAGCGCGATTTTCAACCGAATTCGCTGAAACTTGGTACATTTGGTTTTTTATGAATACCAAATATGTCCACTAAAAATTATTAATATCGGTCCACTTTTTCTGCTAGCACCCATATAACGGTACCCACCAATTTTCGGTATTTTGGGGGGTTCAATCTCGTTTTTAAACCGAACTCGAAAATTTGGTACAATGGGTTCTTATTAAAATTTCTTCAATAAAAATTGTAAATATAGGCCCATTTTTTCCATTTTATAAATTGTCGGTCTTTTTCGCCCTCGAAATATCTGATCGATCATCATCGAAAATTATAAACATCGTTCTTGACCATAACCTGAACATCATGCAAAATTTCCTAGCCATCAGCACTATATTTCTGCACTCTAGTGTGATAATGGTAATACTAAACAATTTAATAATACAGAGATCCGGGAAGGTTTTAGTATAACTATAGCATCCGGGAACGTTCATCAATATAATGTTTATCAATTTCTTGCATATACTGTCAACTTCTGCGGTCTATATCCTTCAGGAGTAAATATATACGCCTTAGTAGGCAAATTTCGCATTTTTTACTTAGAAGTCTTTGTCCATTTGACCCGCTAAATATTTTCCGATCTTCAATTAAGTTACACTACCATATTCCATGGTCAGACACCATTCTCTGGCCTCCAAAAAACAGAAAAAGAAAATTATTGGTCTATTTCATCCCCTAAATATTAACCGATCATTACCAAGAACAATAGGGCCCCTTTTTTTGTCCGAACCGGTCCTACATGCAAAATTTCGTGACGATTGGTCCATAACTGACTCAGTCGAGATATGGCAATCGGTATACTAAAAGGTGGGTATGCACCGTAGTTATGCAAGGTATAAAAAATATTGAAGAATTTATAAAGATTTTCTCCTATAGTTGTGGATGTTTTGGCAACAAGCTGGAAAAAAGTTGATCTGAGTTCAAGAACCACAGTTGAAGAGCAATCCTGGGTCCAACCTTTCGACGCAGGCGGGAAATCGAGCACATCCAAAGTAGGAACATGAAAATTAGACTAACATAACTATCTTAGAATGTCGGTGCAGCGACAATAAAGAAAGGTCGGAACAGCGAAAATAAAGAAGCATATATCTGGGGGCACATAAGCGGAAACTCTACCGTATTAATCAAAGATACAAAAATTCGTTCTTGTTACGGATACTCAGAGAGACAAGCCTTCCCTCCACTTCCTCGCAAAATGCGAATAAGATTTAGGGCCCCAGGAGAGCAGGCAAATGACAAACCTGCGAAGCTGTTACAAAGAGAAAAGTGAGCCAACCCCACCCGGTTACAAGCACTGTGCATCGGAAAGAGGAGATGACAGCAACAACCGCAGTGATTGAACCAAATTTCGTCGAGTAACTGAAATCAAAAATTTGATTGATGTGGTAAAAAAACCTCCCGCTCGATAACAAGAAGGAATTTCTATGAATTAGGAAACACCTGAAGGTAAAGAGTTTTCGAGGTTGCGCTCCCCTTCTTCATACTACAACAACGTAACCGCCCTCTGGCGCTGGATTTTAGAAGCAGACCCTGCAGATACCATCGTATCTGTCTGTAAGATCTTCCAGCATTCTAACAATGTTATATCGGGTTTACCTTCGTTTTCTGGCATGTAGGATGATATTTTTAGGGCTAATTTCGTCATCCAGCCGGTCAATAATATGGGTCGGTTCCATTTTAGATAATTTCATTGTCCTATGTAATTACTTGTAAATGTATTTAAATTTTGCCTGTAAGATGATCATTTGAATAAACTCATTCAAATTATCGTTTTAGTCAGTTTTTCCTCTTTCGAGTCGAAATTTGCAATAAAAAGGAAAGACAGGTGGTGAACCTTCACACCCATCATTATGCGACGCGTTTCGCCGTTGGTTAAGCGTTTTATCAGGCATAATGGATAATATGTGGCTTTACAAGGCTCGTATGTTGATGACTTGTATTTATGTCGCAGTTGAAGAGAAAATGGATCTGCAAATTAAATTCAAATTTTATCAAGGGCCTGTCTCAAACTGTTTCAAAATGGGCCAAACATTTAATTATTTTATAGAAGAAGTCCATATTATTCAATTGTATGTATTCACGCGATATTGATCTCCTGCCTGCGCGACTGCGTCCGTGTGAAAAACATTCAGACCTACTTGATAGGCTTCTTGATCTAGGGGTTCACGCTTATACCTTTGGACCCTCTCTCTAGATCATGAAGATCTTTCCTGACGTGCCTGCTCTATTTTCCACAAAAGTTCTCTTTTTCAAAACACTTGGCAACCCCCATACATTTGTTTCCCTAAAAAATACAAACCAAACGAAAAAAAAAATTACACAGCCCTCAGTTAATCAGCCAAAAAATTCACTCGTTATTCGCACACAGTAACCCTACCAAAGAGAAAACACACAAGGAATCACACATGAACACACACACACACTCATAAATATGTCAACAACAACAAAAATTCGGCGTTCATTTCGATTGTCTTGCGAGGTTCGTTGATTTTTTGTTTATTTGTTTTCACCAAAAAGTAACAGCAGAAAGAATCGCAGCAGCCACCGCTGCTGGAGGCGACGACGGCAGCGAATTGTTGAAACACCCAACAACACAAACTGTGTAAATAGAACATAAGTAACACGTTGATTATTTACATGAGCACGACAGCAATGTGGATGATGACGATGATTATATGGCAGTTAAGAACAGCAAGGGATTGGGGGAGAGCAAGAACGGGAGCTTGCAACAAACAAAACGAAAACGTGGCGTTGAAATAGTTTGGGGGGAACAACCAAACACAATCAAGACTTTTTGTTTTTGCAAAAAAAAACATGAATAATTTTGTTGAATTTGGAATTCACTGGATTTTTTTTTCTTTCTGGTTTTCTTTTTTTTATTATATGTTTCCACTTTATTAAACACTTTCACTTTGTTGTTATTGTTGTGATCTGCACTAATTTCTTTTTCATTGCTAATTGAATTTCTTCGTTTTTATTCGATGCGATGATGATTTCTAGAAAAAATGAAACAAAAACAACACTTTTGGACGCACCACCATTTCATGTTGAGAAAAAAACAACAACGACAACACACAACAAATCGATTCATTCACCGACGGCGCGACCAAACAAGACGAAGACGACAACAATCTTGTTGATACGAACGTTACAGAAATTGAACTGTTGTGTCTTCTGTTTGAGTGCTGTTGTCTGTGCCGTCTATGGCCGAGATCTCTTTACGAACGAACTCCACAAGTGGCACGGCAGCAGCAACAACAACGACGACGACAACACACATATACACAAACAACAATGGCAAACTCTGACAAGCATAAACAATGATCGCGTGAGTTATGCTAAACAGAGCTACATGAATAATATTAATAATAACAATAACAACAGTAATAACGACGACGACAACAGCAGCGGCAGTGACTACTCGGGCAGAGAGAGAGAGAGGCGACAAAGCAAAACAAAGGCATGCCTTTGTTTGGCATGCATGTTCAGCAGGGATGGAAAATTCAGTACAATAGTACTTTTTTCAGTACCTTTTTACCCAAAAATGTACCGTAGTACCCCCGTGATTATTTCAGTACCATTCCAATACTTCATTAAGCAATGACATATATATATATATTTTTTTTTTGGATTAGAATTTGTTATGGATTTACCGACAAAAGTATGCAGATAAAGATATTGATGTGATTGCAATATTTCTCTTGAAAATATGAACAGGTTTTCGACTGATAACTGTTCAGTTATGATTAAAATTACAAATGGATATGTTTGTCAGATACTCAATTTGGCATACTCTGCTATCTCCTAAGGTAGGCAAATTGATGATATTCCTAGTCGTCGTGTTTACTTCAATAATTTTAAGAGCACTTTGGAACAGAAATTCATGTTAGTTTGGGGTATATGTATTGGCTTTCGAGAAAGAGGTAATGAATTTGAAATTAGTCAGTAGCATACATATTCAAATGCAATCGAAAGAAGCAAGAATTCTCATATTATTACCATCAGAAAGATACACTAAGTGATATCTTGAAAATCGATCTTTATGAAACTGAATAAAATATTTTTTTTTTTGTATTTTCTTGAAAAAAGTACCCTTTTATTAAAAAATGTACTCTTTTGGTACCTTTTCACATTTTTTATTTTCCATCCCTGATGTTCAGTACTCAGTGGGGATAACTCTGAGAGCCAATCAAACACAATAATTGGAAAAGAGACTGGGACTAAGGGGAGAGGGGAATAAATCCCAATTCTTGTGGTTTCTCAGGCAAATACATGCAAGAAAACGACCAAAAATGAAGAATTTAATTATTTGGGCTGTAAATACATAAGAAAACAAAATAACAAAAACATATTTTTCCAGGTTTACAATAGGCGTGGATTTTGTAAAAAATATATTTTTTATTTTTAAAAAATCCGCGCATATTGCAGCTCCTATTTAAGGTCCCCAAAAAAATTTTTGGTCCAAAAAAAATAATTTTTGCCTAATGGTAATCCTACAAGAGACCGCATAGCATTCTAGTTTACTCTCTCTCTCTCCCTCTCTGCGGTAAACTTAAATCCGCAATTATTATTACACTCCTCTCTGGATTTTGGGTACTTACCCCAGCAGCAACCAGCGAACTTGAATTAATTGAAATTATTACTAATCGTTTGGTTCTCTATATATTTTTTTGGTTTTATTGTTGTTGTTAAGTTGTCGAGAATTGATGGAGGACGGACTTTAGTATTCAAAACACGTCACAGTTTTGTTGTTGATTTATTTTTTTATTTTAATTTATTTTTTTTTTCAATTCTAATTTTGCATTTTTAATTTTTTTCTTTTCATTTATTTTTCGCACTGTAAACACAAACACATTTAAAAAATTGTTGTGGATTTTTATTCTTTACATGATTTTGGGAATTTCCAGTTGTCAAGTTGTTGTCGCGTGACCGATAATATCGATGGGGCCTTTTGTGTCAAAAATGGATAATTATTTAAAAATAATTTATTTAATTAATTTTATTCCGTAACTAAATCTTTACACCCCTACCTCGCTCGAGTCTGAACGTCTGAAATCACCCGGCCGTCATCTCTAACTGAAGGTTAAAATATTGGGGGTTTGCGGTGAGTGATTTACCCCATTGTCATGATCTCTGTTTTGCAAAATAGATTAAAAACAGCAACAACAACAACGTGCAATTCTGCTGATAACAACAAATCATATTTGAATTATTATTCTAATTAAAAGAGAGGCGGCTATTGCGGTATTTTGGAGAGAGAAAGACAAAAATACTTTCTCCTGAAAAGTTTGAAAAAGAAATTCAATAGAGAGAGCACAAGCAGAGGCATACAGTCATGACACATAATTATGGAAACTATATTAAAAACCAGTGAGGAAAGTTCAAAAGTCGAACGGGGCCGAATATATGATACCCTTCACCACTTTGGGTACATACAAGAGATATTAATAATATTTTCCTCAATTGCATTCGCTATTCACAATTTTGCTCAATCGGACAAATATATCACAAAAAAATAGGGCGAAGCTATATATGGGAGCTATATTTAAATCCGAACCGATTTTAATGAAACTTCGCAGACATCAGTCTGGACATAATTCAGTACTCTATGCAAAATGTTGTCCCAATCGGATAAATATTGGGAGTTTGGTGCATCATTTACATAAAATCGGACGAAACTTTATATGGGAGCTATATCTAAATTTGAACCGATTTTAATGAAACTTCGCAGACATCAGTCTGGACCTAATTTTGTACTCTGTGCAAAATCTTGTCCCAATCGGCCAAATATTGGGAGTTTGGTGCATCATTCACATAAAATCGGACGTAGCTATATATGGGAGCTATATCTAAATCTGAACCGATTTTAATGAAACTTCGAAAACATCAATTTGGACCTAATTCAGAACTCTGCGCAAATGTTGTCCCAATCGGATAAATATTAAGAGTTTGGTGCATCATTCACATAAAATCAGACGAAACTATATATGGGAGCTATATCTAAATCTGAACCGATTTTAATGAAACACCGCAGACATCAGTCTGGACCTGATTCAGTACTCTTTGCAAAATTTTGTGCCAATTGGACAAATATTGAGAGTTTGGTGCATCATTCACATAAAATCGGACAAAACTATATATGGGAGCTATATCTAAATCTGAATCGATTTTAATGAAACTTCGCAGACATCAGTCTGGACCTAATTCAGGACTCTGTGCAACATTTTGTCCCAATCGGACAAATCTGGGAGTTTGATGCATCATTCACATAAAATCGGACGGAACTATGTAAGGGAGCTATATCTAAATCTGAACCGATTTTCTTGAAACTTAGCACACATCAATCTGGACCTAATTCAGGACTCTATGCAAAATTTTGTCCCAATCGGATAAATATTGGGAGTTTGGTGCATCATTAACAAAAAATCGGACGAATCTATATATGGGAGCTATATCTAAATCTGATCCGATTTTAATGAAGCTTCGCAAACATCAGTCTGGTCCTGATTCAGTACTCTGTGCAAAATTTTGTCACAATCGGACAAATATTGGGAGTTTGGTGCATCATTCACATAAAATCGGACGGAACTATATATGGGAGCTAGATCTAAATCTGAACCGATTTTCTCATATTTCAATAGGGTTCGTCCATGGGCCAAATAAGTGAACCATGGGTCTATCTCGATTCCTTTTGCCTCTTACAAAACATATGTTTACTTACTTACTGGCTTGTGACAGAACTTACGTTCCATAAGCCGAGCTTAGAAAAGACTTCCAGGCGCGTCGGTCTTTTGCGCAGTTTTTCCCAGTTGAAAGACCATATTCGGCAATGTTGTCTTCAACTTGATCTTTCAATTTTACTCGTGGCCTTTCCCTTCTGCGCGAACCATCAGCTGGTTCACTTTTATATGCCTTCTGGGCTGGATCATCTTCATCCATTCTCACAACATGACCTAGCCAACGTAGTCGATGCAGCTCAATACGTCTAATAATTTCGATGTACGAGAATAGCTGGTACAACTCATGATTCATTTGACGGCGATATTCACCCTCAACGCAGATCGGCTCATAAATCTTTCGGATAATTTTTATCTCAAACACTCCAAGAGCTGCCTCATCTGCTTGCGTAAGTACTCATGCTTCAGATCCGTATAACAGCACGGGTAGTATCAACGTCTTGTAGAGGGTGAGTTTGGTCTGTCGATGTCATCGGCGTAGGCGAGTAACATGTGTTGTTTGGTGTACAGAGTGCCATTTCTGTTCACCTTTGCCTCTCGTATGACCTTTACCAGCAGGATGTTAAAAAGGTCACAAGACAAACTGTCACCTTGTCTGAATCCTCGTTCGGTATTAAATTGCTCCGAGAGGTCCTTTCCGACTCTAACTGCTGATATTGTGCCTGTTAATGTTATCCTGCATAGCCGAATTAATTTTGCAGGAATGCCAAACGCAGACATGGCTTTAAATACCTCTGAACGGATAGAGCTCGAGTCGAACGCGGCTTTATAGTCGACGAATAGGTGGAATGTGTCGATGTGTTTTTCGTGGGTCTTTTCCAGGATTTGCCGCAAAGTGAAAATCTGGTCAATGGTGAATTTGACAGGTCTGAATCCATATTGGTATGGTCCAATAATGTCATTGACCATTGGCTTCAGTCTTTCACACAGCACGCTGGATAGCACTTTCTATGCGATGGGAAGGAGACTTATTCCTCAATACTTGGCACAGTAGATATCGGATATAAGCACATCTCATATACGAAAAAATCGCATATAAGAAAGATTAGCAAAAACACCGAACTTATACTTTCTTATATCCTATAATTCCATATAAGAAAAAAACGCATATAAGAAAGAAATATCCGACATTTTTTGAGTTTCTTATATCCGATATCTACAGTATCTTGTCCCCTTTTTTGTGCACGGGACACAGGAGGCTGAGGTTCCAATCATTCGGCATGCATTCCTCTAGCCAAATTGTACTAATCAGCTGGAGCATGCTCCTTACCAGCATCTGACCACCAGTCTTGAATAGTTCGGCTTGTAACCCATCGGCACCTGCTGCTTTATTATTCTTCAGCCGATTGATTGCTATTCTGACTTCATCTTGGCTAGGTGGTATAAACTCTATATCGTCATCTATTGTTGATTCAGGGGTATCTTCTTTATCGCTACTATTTGATACCAGACATTTTTCAAAATGCTCCTTCCAGATCCTCAGTACGTTGTCTGTATCTGTCACCAGGTTTCTATCATTATCTCTACAGGAGGATGTGTCCGCACCAAAGCCTTCGGTTTGGTGTTTTACCCGTTGATAGAATTTTCGGACTTCATTTTGACTCCTTTACATCGGACTTCATTCTGACTTTTTCGGTCTTCATTCTGACTCCTTTACATCTCGATTTGCCCACGCTCACGTTTTTCTTGCACAAAGTCATAATACCCTGTACCACAGTGTGGTGAAAGGTATAAATAAACATTTTTAAGGCATCCCTTAGAGGCGTGGATTTTTTTAAATTATTTTAAAGTATTTTTCCCCAATCCTAACATTATCTTAAAAATCTCTATATGACCCATTATACCACTGTTCCAAAACATGCAACACTTTTTTTGTTTGTCCTTGAGCACCTTCCAGATGTACAACCTAAGGATGCAGTTTATCCTTCGTGTTTCGGGTCATGATGCATTATTCAAAACATCACCTCCGTTAACCGAACAAAGCAACATTACTCACAAAAATTTGTATTGAAAATGGCAGGACAAGGAGGACTAGGAGTAGGTGTTGCAGTGCATGATGCTACACCTAATATGCCACTTCGTATGTCCTTACAAGAAGCTGCAGCTATTACTGTTGTTGTGTGGATAATTTATGCCATAAATTAAATTAAAAGTGTCGTCCAATATTGCATCGAAAATGGGAACATTATTCTAAGGGCTGGGAAGGGGTGTAGGAAAAATAAGAAAACTATTAAATATGCGAAGCTAAGATAAGAGCTAAAAGCTTTACAAAAGCTTAACAGGGTACTTTAGTTTTTTTGAGAATTTCCAAAAAAACTCGACACAATTTATGGGAAAGCTGTTGAATATTCAAAACGGTAAATTGGGGTTTAAAAGAAAATAATTTTTAAAAAATCCACGCCTTTGGTAGACACCTTAAAATAATTTTTAAAAAATCCACGCCTTTGGTAGACACTTTAAAATAATTTTTAAAAAATCCACGCCTTTGGTAGACACCTTAAAATAATTTTTAAAAAATCCACGCCTTTGGTAGACATTTTAATATAATTTTTTAAAAAAATCCACGCCTTTGGTAGACACTTTAAAATATTTTTTTAAAAAATCCACACCTTTGGTAGACACTTTAAAATATTTTTTTAAAAAATCCACGCCTTTGGTAGACACCTTAAAATATTTTTTTAAAAAATGAACGCCTTTGGTAGACACCTTAAAATAATTTCTAAAAAAAATCCATGTCCATTGAAGCTTCATGAAAACAAGTTTGAAAAATCTTTTAAACTTTCCTGACTTATACCACTTTCAAAATCGACCCATTTTAAATTCTTCTTCATTTGATTTTTATTCCTCTACTAGCATATGACCGCAACTTCGTTAGCGAAACAGAAAACTGAATATGTCAGAAAAAAACAATCCACACATTAATATCGGCCATTAATTAAATTTGAGTACCATTTAGTACCAAATTTCATGATTCGAGCTCCAAAGCCAAATTTTCCATTTAGCACACATTATTTACATAAAGGATTCTAACTCTATCGGTTCACCCACAATTCAAATTTTACCAAATTTAGTACACAGCAGTACTTATTTCTAAAACCTCCTTCCTACCTTAAACCTACACTCCCACACTGATCCTAAATTCAAGTTCCAGGATTCCCACAATTTCCACAATTCAAATTGTACCAAATTTAGTACACAGTAGTACGAATTTCCAAAACCTCCTTCCTACCTTAAACCTACACTCCCACAGTGATCCTAAATCAAGTTTCAGGATTCCGACTCTATTGGTTCACCCACAATTTAAATTGTACCAAATTTAGTACACAGTAGTACGAATTTCCAAAACTTCCTACATACCCCTATCTTACACCCCCTCACTGATCCTAAATTCAAATTTCAGGATTCCCTCTCTATTGGTTCACCCACAATTCAAATTGTACCAAATTTAGTACACAGTATTACCAGTTTCCAGAACCTCAGTAATCCTAATTCCAAGTTTCAGGATTCCAACTCTATGGGTTCACCCACAATTCAAATTGTACCAAATTTAGTACATAGTAGTACGAATTTCCAAAACTTCCTACATACCCCAATCTTACACCTCAACAGTGATCCTAAATCAAAATTTCATGATTTCATCGTTTCACCCACAATTTAAATTGTACCAAATTTAGTACACATAGAATTTCCAAAACTTCCTACATACCCCGACACTGATCCAAAATTCAAATTTCAGGATTCCCTCTCTATTGGTTCACCCACAATTCAAATTGTACCAAATTTAGTACACAGTATTACCAGTTTCCAGAACCTCAGTAATCCTAATTCCAAGTTTCAGGATTCCAACTCGGTTCACCCACAATTCAAATTGTACCAAATTTAGTACATAGTAGTACGAATTTCCAAATCTTCCTACATACCCCTATCCTAGACCTCCACAGTGATCCTAAATCAAAATTTCATGATTTCATCGTTTCACCCACAATTTAAATTGTACCAAATTTAGTACACATTAGTAAGAAATTCTAAAACATCCTATATATTTCAATCTTACACCTCCACAGTGATCCAGACTCCAATTTTCATGATTCTAGCTCTACCTAAAATTCCAATTGTACCAAATTTAGTACCATTTAGTACCCATAAGTACTAATTTGTTAAACTGAATCCTGACCCTAATCCTACATCTCTACAATGATCCTAACTCCAAATTTCATTGTTTCAGCTCTATCGGTACTCCCAAATCCAAATTGTACCGATTATAATACGATTTAGTACTATTCGTACACATAAGTAACATTTTTTTTTCAAAACTACGTACATATCCTTATCCTATACACCGACGGTAATGATACATTCAATTTTCAGGATTCCAGCTCGATTTGTACCTTCAAATCAAATTTGTACCAAATATGGTACCATATCGTACTTTTCGTACATATGAGTACATACTTCCTAAGCCAGCTCCATAAATAGACTATACATCTCAACCCTAATTCGCATTCTAAATTTCAAGTTTTTAGCTCTATCCATTCACATGCTAAGAAATTGTACCAAATTTAGTACTTTCCAGTACTTTTTGGATACTTATAGTTGGAATTTCCAAAAAAAAAAACCTATGCTACAACTATTCTACACTCCATCAGTGACCCTCAATCCAAATTTCAAAGTTCTAGCTCTACTGGTTCGCCAAATACAAGTGGTATCACATTTAGTACTTTTCGTACCGTTCTATTACGAATTTCCAAAAACCCAGCCTTATCTGACACCTTTGGACCAAGAGTGAGTATAGATGATCCTGACTTATACCACTTTCAAAATCAACCCATTTCCAATTCTTCTTAGTTTTATTCTTATTGATGCATGGTCCATTAGTTGTTGTTGCTGTTGTTCTTTAACACCTTCAGGATAGTTGCTGTCATCGTTTTTTTTTGGTCGATATTCTCTCAGGACAAAAGAAAGCATTTAAGTTTCATGTTACCATCCATCCGGTTTTACACCTCCACTTCACCTTTTTTTTTTTTGTGTGGTGGGGCAACACCTCCTGCAGCCACAACAACAGGTAGATAAATGGCAGATATTACTTTTCTTAATAGAGAGGGACAGGCTGGAGGTGGGTGTAGAAGGCAGGGAGAGAGAGATATATGCAGAGCTATTCAATAAATATGCATTCACGTTTGTCCTTCCGAACAAAAGCTTGTGCACAAATTATAGTTCTAAAAGACAAATTTATGGCCATCTCATGTTTGGGCGCCATTTAGCAGGTTGTGGTGGTTAGCCCCCAGAAGTGGTTAATAAATTTTTTTTTGAAATTTTGTGACTCTGGATTGCAACACGATTTTAAATAATTGAAAATATTTAAAAAAAAAAATCACGCCTTGTGCGGATGCTTAAAAAAAGCCCCAACAATATTGTTTTAAAAAAATCCACGCCTGATGACTCCGTCATCAGAAATTGCAGGGTATCTGACGAATGTTCCATTTCGGATCATTTAAAGATTTTCTTCGATGTCTCTTTTGACGAAGGTAAACAACAGCCTTATCGGAATCCAAGGAGAACAAACTGGCAGAAATTCACGGAGCTAACGAACTCCCAGCTGACTCTTAATACAAACATAGGAACAGCTGAGGAACTTAATGGGACCCAGCTGACTCTTAATACAAACATAGGAATAGCTGAGGAAGTTAATGGGGTCGTGAACAATCTAACGGACGTTCTTCTTAGATGCCATAACGAAATTCTGTCCGCTCACATACCCTGGGAAAAAATCTCAGCTAGTGTGGTGGAACAAGGAACTTGGTGAGCTCAGAAAAGCGACCAGACGACTGTACAACAGGTCGTATAAATCTAAACTCGATATGGATTGGATCTCCTACAGAGCTAGTTTTAAAAAATACAAGAGTGAAATCAAACGCGCAAAGAAAAAGAGTCTTGGATAGATTTCTGTGAGTCGATAGAAGGAGTCAACGACGCTGCTAGGTATCTGATGAATGTTCTTTATCGGATCATTTAAAGATTGTCTTCGATGAATGTTCATTTTCGGATCATTTATAGATTTTCTTCGAGGTCTCTTTTGACGGAGGAGGTAAACAACAGCCTTATCGGAATCCAAGGAGAACATACTGGCAGAAATTCAAGGAGCTAACGAACTCCCAGCTGACTCTTAATACAAACTTAGGAACATCTGAGGAACTTAATGGGGCCGTGAACAATCTCATGGACGTTCTTCTTAGATGCCATAGCGAAATTCTGTCCGCTCACATACCCTGGGGAAAAAATCTCAGCCAGTGTGGTGGAACAGGGAACTTGGTGAGCTCAAAAAAGCGACCAGACGACTGTACAACAGGGCGCATAAATCTAAAATCAATATTGATTGGACCTCCTACAGATCTGATTTCAACAAATACAAGAGTGAGATAAAACGCGCAAAGAAGAAGATTCTTGGATAAATTTCGGTGAGTCGATAGAAGGAGTCAACGACGCTGCTAGGTATCTGATGAATGTTCTTTTTCGGATCATTTAAAGATTGTCTTCGATGAATGTTCATTTTCGGATCATTTATAGATTTTCTTCGAGGTCACTTTTGACGGAGGAGGTAAACAACAGCCTTATCGGAATCCAAGGAGAACATACTGGCAGAAATTCAAGGAGCTAACGAACTCCCAGCTGACTCTTAATACAAACTTAGGAACATCTGAGGAACTTAATGGGGCCGTGAACAATCTCATGGACGTTCTTCTTAGATGCCATAAGGAATCCTGTCCGCACACATACCCTGGGAAAAATCTCACCCAGTGTGGTGGAACAAGGAACTTGGTGAGCTCAGGAAAGCGACCAGCGACGACTGTACAACAGGGCGCATAAATCTAAACTCGATATTGATTGGAACTCCTACAGATCTGATTTCAACAAATACAAGA
This sequence comes from Musca vetustissima, assembly GCF_032173495.1. Taxonomy (NCBI): domain Eukaryota; kingdom Metazoa; phylum Arthropoda; class Insecta; order Diptera; family Muscidae; genus Musca; species Musca vetustissima. Next base: position 35,438 of record NW_026884601.1, read on the forward strand.
GTGAGATCAAATGCGCAAAGAAAAAGAGTCTTGGATAGATTTATGTGATTCGATAGAAGGAGTCAACGATGCTGTTAGGTATCTGATGAAAGTTCCTTTTCGGATCATTTAAAGATTTTCTTCGAGGTTTTTTTTTTTTGACGGAGGTAAACAACAGCCTTATCGGAATCCAAGGAGAACAAACTGGGAGAAATTCTCGGAGCTAACGAACTCCTAGCTGACTCTTAATACAAACTTAGGAACAGCAGGAACATCTGAGGAACTTAATGGGGCCGTGAACAATCTAATGGACGTTCTTCTTAGATGCCATAAGGAATCCTGTCCGCTTACATACCCTGGGAAAAAATCTCAGCCAGTGTGGTGGAACAGGGAACTTGGTGAGCCTCAGAAAAGCGACCAGCGACGACTGTACAACAGGGCGCATAAATCTAAACTCGATATTGATTGGACCTCCTACAGATCTGGTTTCAACAAATACAAGAGTGAGATCAAACGATCAAAGTAAAAGTCTTGGATAAATTTCTGTAAGTCGATAGGAGTCAACGACTCTGCTAGGTTTCGAAGACTACTATCCAAGGATCCGAAGTCCATTGGAAGTATCAAGAAGCAGGATGGAGCGTGGAGGGACTCAGGTTCTGAGACTCTTAATCTCCTAGCTGAGATTACTAGCTGAGACCCTGCGTTGACGAGGAGTAGACGGAGACAATTGAGCACTTCCTGTGTCACTGGCTTACAGGCGGCACAAAATAGTGGGTGCCCATTTTCTACCGAGTCTTAGCTTCTTCTCAACCACCGATCCTGCTCTAATCTGCAAAGAAAAAGTCTTGGATAAATTTCTGTGAGTCGATAGAAGGACGACGCTGCTAGGTTTCGAAGACTACTATCCAAGGATCCGAAGTCCATCGGAAGTATCAAGAAGCAGGATGGAGCGAGGAGGGACTCAGGTCCTAAGACTCTTAATCTCCTAGCTGAGATTACTGTAGACTCTGCGTTGTGTCACTGCCCAGCCCTGGCTTACAGGCGGCACAGACTAGTGGGTGGCCATTTTCTATCGAGTCTTAGCTTCTTCTCAACAACCGAACCTGCTCTAATCTACAGCATAATTAGAAACCTAAACAGGTTAGGAAAGTACAACCTTGACACGTAACACATCTTCTGTCTGATTCCTATAGCCATCGACCTTATTCAAATCTTCTCATCTCCCTTTATTTCCCCCAATCTTCTCTCCCCTACAGATCTTTCCTTATCTCTTTTCTTCTCGTGGATGATCACAAGGGACCTAGCGGTCTAGGTGACCAAAAAAATATATATATTTTTTTTTTTTTTTGAAAAATCCGAATACATTTCTTTAAAATTTATCAAAGACGATCACAAAACATTTGTATCTGACAGGCCCGATTGCCATTCATAACATAGATCCATTCGATCATGTATTTCCCCTTGGGCATGGGAAAAATCTGGAAAGTCTCATCATCAAAGGTCATATTGCGGACAATGATGTCATCCTGAAAAAATATTTTTTTTTTTTTAAATAAAAAAATAAAATATATTTTAATCTGAAACCCACCTCATAGGGACACGAATGATTCATGTTCGTAAATTTTGAAAATTTATCATAATATGTGGACCAGAAATTCCGACGCAATGTTTTGCTGCGTATGTTGCAAAAATCGATGACATCGTTGTAGAGAAACGGTTGGACTTTCTTGCCAATTTTACGATATAATTTGGCATTTATCTGCAGGAGGGAAACAAGAGAAGTTTTTAGAGATTTTTTTCTGAAGCGAAAATGGGTTTATCTCCCCTTCATCTCCTTACCACAATACTGTTGATCCTCTTTAATAGCTGGACATGAATATTGATCACCGGTTGACTGGAATTTTTTCTCTCCACACCGCAGACTTTAATATTTACGAGGTTCGAATCGATGACCTTACACTCAGTTTTGGTTAAATTTATTGGTCGGAATTTTGCCATTTCTATGGGTCGTAGAAAAAATTGCAGCTCAATTAAAATTAAATAACAAAAATGGAATTTTTTCATAATTTTAATTTTTTGGTGGCTGACCGAATGAAATTGATTTGTTGAGGGTGGAGAATTGAAATAAAGCTTTTTTCCGAACTAAAACAAAAGGTCAGAGACAATTTTGAAATAATGACCCAGATCTGTGTGTAATTATGTTATTAGTCATGTGGCGGAAAATTACGCAAATTTATTAAAAAAAAATTGAAAAAAAATACTTTTCAAGTGAAACCATAGGGTGAATTTTTTAAAAATTATTTTGAGGTATCTAGCATAGGCGTGATCTACCAGAAGCGTGGATTTTTAAAAAAAAAATTGTTTTTAGGCATATACAATCACCCGTTGGGGTGGCGTAGGGGATGATAGATACCACGCAACGGCTCTGATTGGCTTTAACATGGCGAAGTCCAGGCTTATCTTGGCCCCTCTTTCATCTCAATTGTGCACACTGACCTCCCCGCGGTGCCACCTGGGAAGCTATTTCATCATCACCCGTAGAAATAGTGAGCTAATATGTGCCGCGAGTACACCCATAAGAACTATAAAAAAATGGGTTGATACGTCGGGTTAGTTGCCCACACTCGGAAAACCGAACATACTATGAAAAAGCTAAGAAAAAGAAAACCAAACCCACCTAATGTTGACGATCCCCGCAAACATATAAAGGACCACGATCTGCGAATCTACACTTTGAATGTGCGCACCTTGTACAGAATAGGGGCAGTTTTCGCATTGGCGGATGTACTCAAGAAGTACAAAGCCGATATTATTGCCTTACAGGAAATGCGATGGAAAGAGGGACTGGCGTGAGTAAATCCGACGATTACGCACTGTATTATAGCTGCCATGAGACGAGGCGTGAATTTGGCTGCGGATTTATGGTTAAAAGGAGAATAAAAAACCTCGTCTACAGATTCACTCCAGTAGATGAGCGAATTGCTATAGTCCGTATAAAATCGAAGTTCTTCTACATCAGTCTCATTTGCGCCCATGCTCTGACCGAAGACAAAGATGAACAGACCATAGACATATTTTACGAGCGTCTAGATACAGCATAAGATCGCTGCCCTGGCCATGACATTAAAATTCTGCTAGGAGATTTTAATGCAAAAATCGGAAGGGCAACAAATGCATGAGGTTGATTGACTTCGCGGCAGCAAAAAACATGGTAGTTAGCAGCACCAGATTCAAGCATCTCGATATATACGATATACACAAGGCCACCTGGATTTTTCCTGATCAAGCAACGAGAAATCAAATTGATCATGTTGTGATAGACGAAAGGCATTCATTCAGTGTGATGTGTGAACGACTGAATCCAATGGTCAATGACATTATTGGACCATACCAATGCGGACCTGGCAAATCCACCAGATTTTCACTCTGCGCCAAATCCTGGAAAAGACCCACGAAAAACACATCGACACACACCACCTATTCGTCGACTATAAAGCCGCATTCGACTCGAGCTCTATCCGTTCAGAGATGTTTAAAGTCATGTCTACGTTCGGCATTGCTGCAAAATTAATTCGGCTATGCAGGATAACTTTAAGTGGCACAAAAGTCAGCAGTTCAATTTGGAAAGGACCTATCGGAGCCCTTCAATACCGAACGAGGACTCAGTTAAGGTGATACTTTGTCGTGTGATCTTTTTAACATCCTGCTGGAAAATATCATACGAGAAGCAAAGGTGAACAGAAATGGGACTCTGTACACCAAACAACACATGTTACTCGCCTACGCCGCCGATGTCATTGATATAATGGGCCGAACATTGCGTACGGTAAACAGCCACCTTTGACCAGATTTGAGAAGGAGTCTGCCAAAGTGGGTCTGGCAGTATACAGCTGATGGTATCAACGTGCAAGATGTCCAGTAGACTCGGACCAACTGTGGAACTTGAAAACTACAGCTTTGAGGTTGTCAAAGATTCTATATACCTTTGTACTGCCATAGATAAAACGAATGACATCAGTTTTGAAATTCGGAGGATAGCGACAGATGCTACTATGGTCTAAGTAAGCAATTTAGAAACAAGGCCACTTCCCGCCAGATCAAACTCGCACTTTACAAGACGCTGATACTACCCGTCTCATCCCTATCTGTTGCAGGAAACTTATCTTTTCTATTAGAAATTAAATTTTCCATCACCATACATCGAATGGCTTCCTCCACAAACGAACTGCTCTGTGCGATAAGAAAATGTGCAATCTACGTATTTCATTATAAAGTTGTAGATTTTTGCCATGCATGTCCTTTTACACTTGAGTGCATTTCAAACAAAAATTGAGCTCTGTCTTCCTTCCTCTCTCTCTCTCTCTCTCTCTGTGCTTCGTTTGTGGTAACATTAGCTGGATGGCCAACCAGCCGAGCTAAACACATCATCTTCAAAACTTCATCCACATGATTGTCGTTTCAATCATCATCAGCATCCTCAGCGTCATTATCACCAATAGCCCTTCTAAGGATGCTGGGCCATTACTACTGGCCACTAACAATGTTTTTGTTTGATATCCTGTTTTTCTTTTTTTCTTATTTTGTGCAGGACATGCTAATGCCAACAAAAAGTGTTGAAATACCATTTCACTTCAAATGGAGTTTTTTTTTTCGATTTTTTCCGATATTTTTTCATTTGTTTTTTTATTTGCTTTTTGTAAAAAGTGTGTTAAATGAACTGCAAAAAGTTACAATTGTATTTAAAAAAGTCTGGCATGTCTAACGAGTGGCATATCCTTGCCTCTTTTCTCTGTCTTCATCTCTCTCTTTTTTTTTTTGCGGGCTATCCCGTATACCCTCAGCTGATTTTTTATTTATAATCCCTGGGACAATATTTGATTTCCATTTTTTTGGCAATTGCCAAAATGGATTTAGAACTTCTTTAAATTGAATTTCGGAGGAAAAAATATTGGAATGCAGTTTTGTGGCTTTAATTCGATGTGGCTTTATTACGATGTCATTATGCCCTTCACCACACTGTGTTGCAGGGCATTATGTCTTTGTGCATATGTTTTTTAACAGGCAAAAGGAATCGAGATAGACCCATGAAATTTGCCACAGCATATTTATTTGGCCCAAGGACGAAACCCATTGAAATTGGAAAAAATCGGTTCAGATTTAGATATAGCTCCCACATATATATTTGTCCGATTTTATGTAAATGGTCCACCAAAGTCCCTAAATATCATTCGATTTGCACGAAATTTGGCATACGGTAATATATTAGGTCGAGAATGATGTGTGTTAAGTTTCGAGTAAATCGGTTTAGATTTAGATATAGCTCCCATATATATTTTCGTCCGATTTTAGGTAAATTATGTACAAAGTCTCTAAATATCTTCAGATTTGCACGAAATTTCGCACAGCGTACTGAATTAAGCCTAGAATGATGTGTGTTAAGTTTCGTGAAAATCTGTTCAGATTTAGATAAGCTCCCATATATAATTTCGTCCGATTTAAGGCAAGTAGTGCACCAAAGTCCCTAAATATCTTTCGATTTGCACGAAATTTGGCACAGGATACTAAATTAGGTTGAGAATGATGTGTGCTAAGTTTCGTGAAAATCGCTTGAGATTTAGTTATAGCTCCCATATATAGTTTCGTCCGATTTTATGTAAATGGTGCACCAAAGACCCTATATATCTATCGATTTGTATGAAATTTGGCATATGGTACTATATTAGATAGAGAATGATGTGTGCTAAGTTTCGTGAAAATCGGTTCGGATTTAGTTATAGCTCCCATATATATTTTCGTCCGATTTAAGGTAAATGGTGCACTAAAGTCACTAAATATCTTTCGATTTGTACTAAATTTGGCATAGGGTACTAAATTAGGTCGAGAATTATATGTGCTAAGTTTCGTGAAAATCGGTTCAGATTTAGATATAGCCCCCATATATAGATGCGTCCGATTTTATGTAAATGATGCACCAAAGTCCCGATTTGCACGAAATTTGGCAGAACGTACTGATTTAAGCCTAGAATGATATGTGCTAAGTTTCGAGTAAATCGGTCCAGATTTAGATATAGCTCCTATATATATTTTCGTCCGATTTAGGGTAAATGGTGCACCAAAGTCCCTATATATCTTTCGATTTGCATGAAATTTCGCACAGCGTACTGAATTAAGCATAGAATAATGTGTGCTAAGTTTCGTGAAAATCGGTTCGAATTTGGTGATAGCTCCCATTTATAGTTTCGTCCGATTTAATTTAAATTCCTTCGAAAAGGCGACGTATGTTAGGATAGATATTAGAATATATCAAATGGGGTGAAGGGTATCATATAGTCGGCCCAGTCCGACTTTACTACTTTCCTTACTGGTATTTCCCATTCGAATTTTCTAATTTTGATTTCCCAACTCCTGTTTATCATTTCCCGAAATTTATTACTTGAATTTATCAATTTGATATTCCAGTTGCATATCTCCTTTCAGTATCCTTAAATAAACACAAAAGCAATTCTCACCCTATTCCAGACCATCCACCCATTCCCTCTCCCCTAGCTCTTCAAAAATGTTGCCGACAAAGTAAACTTTATAACGAAATTCATAGTTTGAAAGGCAAAACAAATACAACTACATAATAATGTAAAACTTAAAACTTACTCTTACGTCGGCAACAACAACAGTGAAGACAACAACTACTACAACAACAACTTCCATTAAATTGCATAGTTATTTGTAAATATGCAATTTTATTTTCCTTTTTTGTTATTTTATTTAATACACTGCAAGAACTTTCAAATGAGAATGAAGAGGAGGATGGAGAAGAAAAAACATCGCGATAATAATAACAAGAAGACAACGGAAACAAAGAATAACAAATAACAACAACAACAAACAAGAGAAAACGAAAAATTATAATAAACTTTTATTTGTTGATGTTACACACACACACAGACAGACACACACCAATGCACTCACAAACGCACAACTATTTACCCAACGACAAGGACCAAGGAATCGGGCACAAGGATGCATACAGTTGATAATGTTCGCGCTGACGATTATAATGAGATGGCTACGATAAGAAAAATAAACGAAATAAAAACGAAGAAAAAAGTTCGTCTAAATGTTTTCCATGTTGGCAGGAGACAAATTGTAAAAAATATTCAGATTTGACAACAAAAGGTGACAGAGGTCAAATGCAAAAGGACTTTAAGACATCTGCAACAAGCGTGGATTTTCTAAAATTTTTTTTAAGGCACATAGCACAGGCGTGGATTTTTTAAAAATTATTTTAAAGCATCTGCAATATTTTTCGAGGCGACCAGTAATCCGAGGATTTAAAAAAATTCGAGATTACTAACTTACTTTCGTTCCTATGCCGAGCTTAAAAATGATTTCCAAGCGCGTCGGTCCACGTTCCAAGATGTTGTTTTCTACTTGGCCTTTTCATCTGATGCGTGGCATTCCCCTTCTACGGGAACCATCAGTAGGTTCGCTTTTATATGCCTTCCGGACTGGGGCATCTTCATACGTTCTCACAACATGACCGAGAATAGCTGGTACAGCTCATGGTTCATTCGACGCCGATATTCACCGTCGACGCAGATCAGCCCGTAGACCTTTCGGAGAAGTTTTCTCTCAAACACCTTAAGAGCTGCCTCATCTTCTGCGCAAGTATCCATGCTTCAGATCCATATAACAGCACGATGGGTAGTATCAGCGTCTTGCAGAGTGTGAGTTTGGTCTGGCGGGATGTGGCCTTGCTTTTGAGTTGTTTGCTCAGACCATAGTAGCATCTGTTGGCCATCACAATCCTTCTCCGAATTTCAAAACTGATGTAATTCGTTTTATTTATGGCGGTACCAAGGTATATAAAAATCTTCGACTACCTCGAAGCTGTAGTTCTCAAGTCTACACAGTTGGTCCGAGTCTACGGGACGTCTTGCGCGTTGATACCATCAGCTGGGTCTTCTCGCCGTTTACTGAAAGACCCACTTTGACAGACTACTTCTCAATTTGTTCAAAGGTGGCTGTTACCGCTCGCAATGTTCGAAACCATTATATCGATGTCATCGGCGTCGTAGGCGAGTAACATATGCTGTTTTGAACCGCTATATATTGACCGATATTTATCAAAACAGGCATACTTATTCTTTGGCCCGATCCCCTTCTCCATGCAAAAATTCGCGATGTTTGGGCCTTAAATGCGGTCTCTGGAGCGACCAGAAAATCAGCCAAAATCAAGTTTTTGATACATTTCATCCCCTAATTATTAACCGATCTTTAGCACGTGAATTTTATAAGGAAATTTCTTAAGGCCAATAGGCGTGGATTTTATAAAGAAATTTCTTAAGACCAAAACCCATCATACATGCAAAATTTCGGTAAGATTGGTCCATAACTGTGGACTGTATCGCGTTTACAAATTATAATGGACAGACGGACTCAGCTAGTCGAGATATGACGATCGGTATACTTAAAGGTGGGTATAGGACCAATATTTCGCGGCGTTACAAACTCTTGGGGCTGCAGAAAGCTATAATACCCTGACAACATAGTTGTGTAGGGTATAAAAAGTCTCCACTAAGGCGTGGATTTTTATACCCTTCACCACACTGTGGTACAGGGTATTATGTCTTTGTGCATATGTTTGTAACAAGCAAAAGGAAACGAGATAGACACATGGTTCCTTTTGAGAATATGCATAGAATCACTTTCTGAGTCGATTTACGCATTTCCGTCTGTCCGTCCATGTACTTTTGTGAACAAAGTACAGGCCGCATTTATGATCCGATTTGTATGCAATTTGGCATAGGTCACTTATTTGGCCCAAGGACAAGCCCTATTGAAATTAGGAAAAATCGGTTCCGATTAAGATATAGCTCCCATATATATTTTCGTCCGATTTAATGTAAATGGTGCACCAAATACCCTATATATATATTTCGATTTGCACGAAATCTGGCATTGCGTTCCGAATTAAGTCTTAAATGATGTGCACAAAGTTTCGTTAAAATCGGTTCAGATTTAGATATAGCCCCCATATATATTTCCGTACGATTTTAGGTAAACGGGGAACCAAAGTTCCCGCATATCCATCGATTTTCACGAAATTTAGCATAACGTACTGAATTAAGCCTAGAACGATGTGTGCTAAGTTTCGTGAAAATCGGTTCAGATTTAGATATAGCTCCCATATATAGTATTGTCCGATTTTATGTAAATGGTCCACCAAAGCCCCTATATATCTTTGGATTTGGTTGAAATTTGGCACAGCGTAATGAATTAGGTCTAGAATGATGTGTGCTAAGTTTCCTGAAAATCGGTTCAGATTTAGATGTAGCTCCCATATATATTTTCGTCTGATTTAATGTAAATGATGCACCAAAGTCCCTATATATATTTCGAGATGCACGAAATTTAGCACATCGTACTGAATTAAGTCTGGAATGATGCGTGCAAAGTTTCGTGAAAATCGGTTCAGATTTAGATATAGCTCCCATATATATTTCCATCCGATTTGATGGAAATGGTGTACCAACGTCCCTATATATATCTTCCGATTTGCACGAATTTTGGTATAGGGTACTGAATTAGGTCTAAAATGATGTGTGCAAAGTTTCGTGAAAATCGGTTCAGATTTAGATATAGCTTCTATATCTAACCAAATGAACAATTTAGTATCGGTTTCAGAATGACATGTTTATGGATCCAATTTCATTTTACTGGTCCTCTAAAAATGCGACGTATGTTATGATTCAACTGTTGAATATACCCAAGTGGTGAAGTGTATCATATAGTCGGCCCCGTCCGACTTTACTACTTTCCTTACTGGTTAAAAATATTAAAAAAATCGTTCATTCAATTTCAAAATCATTTACTAAAATCGACGAACCTTTAAATATTCCATTAAAACTTAAAAACTTGCCACAAATGACTTAATTTCGGAAAAAACATGGGGGGTAATTGATCACTTTATGGATGTTGTCACATCAAATATTTAGTGGTCATTCAACCATAGCTCCTGAAATTTATGTTGGATATTGAAAATTATTTTGTTTTTTATTATTCATCCAAATCAAATTTCTAAACGTCCTACAGTTGAATCAGTTTTGTTTAATTTTTACTTCGATTTCGAATATGTCCAGATATATTTACCATTTATTATATTTTTTAATTTTGGAAAATTTCCATTTTTACAATTGTGCTAAAACTCTTTCCCTTGTAATCGTTTCGTGCGAATGTGAAACTTTCGATGAAAATTTGGCAAAATTTGACAAATGTTTTGTGGAGAAAAATTCGAAAAAGCAAATGGCTTGGAATGTTGATTTGCAGCTAAAGCAGGCAGTGCGAAGTGTGGAGGTGGGAAAAAATTTAAAAATAAAAAAAAAATAGTTTTAAAATATATTTTTCCAATTTTACTTAATTTTTAGAAATTAAAAAATATCCCGATTTTAAAAAATCTTAATATTTTTGTAAATATTTCCCCAGATCGAAGCCAAGCTGCTGCGCAAGGTCAACAAGAAATTTGAACCTTTTCTCTATGAGGACACTGTGGATTTGTGTGATTTCCTGGAGCGGCCACAGAAACGACATATCTTTTGGGGACGTGTCTATAAGATGGCCTTGAAATATTCCAATTTGAATCACACGTGTCCATTTGAGGTGAGGAAAATTACAATAAAATTTTGAAAACTTTTCTCTTCTATATTTTTTATAATTTTTTAGGATTTAATTCTCGTTCGGAACTTCCTGTTCGATGATGATGTCTTTAAGGTTCTGCCCTTTCCCAGAGGACATTATATGATGGATTTGCGTTTTTTGCTGAATGGAACACCCAAGGTTCGTGTTAAATTTCAAGTAGCCAGGCAATAAAATTGGAAAGCGCGAATAAATCGGAGACACTTCTTACCAGTTTTGAAAATAAATCAGCATTCACATTTTTTGATAATTACCTGAAAAGAAAGTGAGAATAAAAAATAAATATTAATAAACAATTTAAAAGAACTTAGGTGTCAATGAAAGCTGTGAGAAAGTAGTTTTAGAATTTGTGTAAAATATGGGCGGAACCCATTATCGGTTCATCAGCTATTCCATTTTTTTCCAACAGTCTGCTTAAGAAATGATCTTTTTCGCCTATGAGTGATTTAACATAATATCCCACTGTGCCTCAAAATTTCAAAGCTATACTACTGAAATTGGTCTTCATTGAAAGCTCTATAGAAGCTCTTTCAGAATGTGTGTAAAATATTGGCGGAACCCATTACCGGGTCATGAGTTATTCCACCTTTTTTCAACAGTCTGGGTAAGAAATGATTTTACTCCCTTATAAGAGACATAACATAATATTCCACTTTGTTTCAAAATTTCAAAGCTACACTACTGGAATTGGTCTTCACTGAAAGCTCTATAAGCGCTCTTTTAGAATGTGTGTAAAATTTTGGCGGAACCCCTTACCGGTTCATAAGTTATTCCACCTTTTTTTAATAGACTGGGTCAGAAATGATTTTTTTCGCTTAAGAATGACATAACATAATATCCCTCTGTGCCTCAAAATTTCAAAGCTATACTACTGAAATTGGTCTTCATTGAAAGCTCTATAGAAGCTCTTTCAGAATGTGTGTAAAATATTGGCGGAACCCATTACCGGGTCATGAGTTATTCCACCTTTTTCAACAGTCTGGGTAAGAAATGATTTTACTCCCTTATAAGAGACATAACATAATATTCCACTTTGTTTCAAAATTTCAAAGCTATACTACTGAAACTGGTCTTCACTGAAAGCTCTATAAAAGCTCTTTCAGAATGTGTGTAACATATTGGCGGAACCCATTATCGGTTTATGAGTAATTCGATTTTTTCCAACAGTCTGGTTAAGAAATGTTTTTTTTTCGCTTATGAGTGACTTAACATAATATCCCACTGTACCTCAAAATTTCAAAGCTATACTGCTGAATCCGATCTTCAATGAAAGCTCTATAGAAGCTCTTTCAGAATGTTTGCAAAGTATATGAGGAATCGATTACACGTTCAGGAGATTTTTCTAGATCTCTAAAGATGATAATGATAAATTGTGTTTTAAGTGATGAGTAAATATAATGAACCACTGTGTCAAAAGTATAGGGCTTGTAGTCCTGTAACTGGTATTTTTTGAAAGCTCAATGGAAGCACTTTCAGAATGTGTGCAAATTATATGCGGAACCCTTTATAGGAGGTGATGCAAATGTGGTATACCCATTTGTTTTTAGATTGCCAAATTTTTATTTTTTATCCGATTAAATTGAAATTTTGCACTTAACATGCTACATGTGTTGTCTTTCCATGTATCAATTTGAAAATAATATTATTCTAACAATTTAAGAGATATTTGAGAAAATATTTGAAATCCCATAAAAAGTGATTTTAAAAAAAGTGCAGGTAATGTGGTATACCACATGATGTTAATGTGGTATAGTATAATTTTCACTTCCAATTGATATCTTATATAATTTATTGTTTTTAATGAATGCGAATTAGCTCGAGATTTATGTCTGTTAAGATTTTTAACGGATACGTTGAGTGGAACTTAAATTTTTATTATATAATAATGTCTACACATGTCAATATTTAATTTTTGCATGGAGAAGTTGTTAAAACTCATAGCCTTTGTTTTTCATCCTTGTGATTCATGGTAGACTCTCGTAGAGTACAAATGTTTCACATAGTAATGAGATTTTGTCTAGTGCTGGCCTTTTTTCATGCAGAACCAAGGTATACCACATTACCTACACTTGTGTTTACTGAAGAAATGTCTAGTTTTTTTCCAAATTGGTGATTATGTGGTGCAATCGCGCATATTATTTGATTTTTAGTTTATACTGATTATTTTAATGCTTTAGTAATAACGATTAAAGTACATCCGTAAAACAAAAAATTATTTTTAAACTTCAACCGAAAAAAAGTAAATTTCATGAAAAATTTTATTTTTGGTACTGATTCTCAACGTGATTTAAATAAATTAAACAGGTCATTGCTATCTTATTTTTGTGAGAACAGCAAACTATAGAACATGTTTCAGTTATTCTAAAATTTTCAGTTTACAAAAAAAGTGACTATACCACATTACCAACCTGTACCACATTTGCATCACTTCCACTACAGGTGTATGCATTTTTTGCTCATATTTAAATACACAAATGCTGAAGTGTCTTTCAAAAAATGAATATATAATATGACCCTTTGCGACCAACCTTTTCGGGATATAATTATGAAACTTGGCATTACTGAAAGCTCTAAGGAAGCACTTTCAGAAAATGTACAAAGTATATGCGGCACACATTACTGGTTCTTAATTTTTTCTAAATTTTTAAATACATAAATTGTAAAGTGTGTTTCAAACAGTGAATAGATAAAATGGCTCACTGTGACTAGATTTTTGGGGATATATCAATGAAACTTGGCATCACTGAAAGCTCTGTGGAAGCACTTTCAGAATGTGTGAAAATTGTATGCAGAACCTATTACAGACTTATGAGATTTTTCCACATTTTTATATACGCAAATGCTTAAGTTTGTTTCAAGCGGTGATTAGATATAATGGTACCCATTGTGACTAGACCTTTCGGGATATAATGGTGAAACTTGGCATTACTGAAAGCTCTATGGAAGCACTTTCAGATTGTGTTCAAACTATATGCGGAACCTATTACAGGTTTATGAGATTTTTCCATATTTGTAAATACGCAAATGGTAAAATGTGTTTCAAGCTGCGAGTGTATATATTGAGCCAGTGTGACCAAACTTTTCGGGATATGAGTATGAAACTTGGCATTACTGAAAGCTTTATGGAAGCACTTTCAGAATGTGTGCAAAGTACATGCGGAACCCATTACAAGTTCATGAGTTTTTTGCTCATATTTAAATACGCAAATGTTAAACGGTGTTTCAGACGGTAAGTATGAGCCACTGTGGTCTTACCTTTGGGGATATTTCAATGAAACTAGGCATGACTGTAAGGTCTTTGGTAGCACTATTAGAATGTGTGCACATTATATGTAGAATCCATTACAGGATTACGAGATATTTCTATATTTGTATATACGCAAGTGGTAAAGTGTATTTTAAGAAGTGAGTAGATATAATGAACCTTTGTGAGTAGAATTTTTGAGATATATCTACGAAACTTGGCATTACTGTAAGCTCTGTGGAAGCATATATATGGAATTTGGCATTACTGAAAGCTCTGTAGAAACACTTTCAGAATGTGTACAAAGTACATGCGGAACCCATTACATGTGCATGAGATTTTCCACATTTTTAAATACGCAAATGCTAAACGGTATTTCAGACGGTAAGTATGAATCACTGTGGCTGACTTTCAATGAAACTAGGCATCACTGTAAGGTATTTGGAACGATGAAGCTGGTCTTCACCGAAAGGTCTAAGGGAAAAGTTTCAGAATGTGTTAAAAAAATATATGTCGAACCCATTACATGAGTTTTTCCTACATTTTTACATACCCAAATAGTAAAGTGTATTTCAACATGCGAGGAGATGTCCCATTGTGAGCCGACTTTTGGGGATATACCTATATAAACTTGGCATTACTGAATGTTCTGAGAAAGCACTTCCAGAATGTGTGCAGAATATATACGGAACACATTACAAGTTCATGAGATTTTGCCACATTTGTAAATACGCAAATGATAACGAGAATTTCAAGGTGCGAGTATATATACTGAGCCACTGAGACCAGACTTTTGGGTATATATATCTATAAAATTCAGCATCAAAGAAAGGTCTAAGGAAGCTCTTTCAGAATGTATGCAAAATATGTCGACCCAATTACTGAGTCATGATTTTTTCCCAAATGTTTAAAATACGCAAATGGTAAAGGGGTTTTCAAGCAATGAGTTGATAAAATATCCGTTTTTGACTCGACTTTTGTGGATATCCCTATGAAAATGTATTCAAATGAAAGCTCTTAGGAAGCATTTCTAGAATATGTGCACAATGGGTCAAGAACCCATTACATGTTATGGAGTTTAATCCACATTTTTAAATGTACAATTTGTAGGAATGATTTTATCTCTAATTGGTAAGTTTACGTGATTACTCACTGTGTCAAGGTGGTTCGTGATTTCCATCTGTGGTGCGACACATATGAAAGCTTTTTGGTAGCACTACCAGAATGTGTGCAAAACATATTCGGAACCCATTTAAAGTTGTCGAGTTATTTCACTTTTGGCAATGCACCAGCGGTAAGGTATGTTTAGTTAATGAGTAGATTGCAGATGTAATGGTGCACAGTACCAATACTATTAAGCACATTATTATGGAAAGGAGCAGAAATGAAAGCTCTTCAGAAGCACTTTCAGAATGTGTGAATATCATACGCGGAACCCATTACAGATCTATGAGATTTTCCACATCTTTATAGATGCAAATGGTATAGCATGAATTTGTCTCTCATACGTGAGTTTATCTAATGAGTCACTGTGTCAAGAGTATAAGAGTTTTACTCATGAAACCATGTGCGCTGGAAAGGTCTCAGTAAGCACTTTTAGAATGCGTTCATAGTTAAGTATCGACCCATTACAGTTTGCCAATTTTGTCTACTATTATAAATATGCTTAGTTGAAAGCATGATTTGTATTTCAAGAAGTGACTTTATCGTAAGGCTCACTGTGTTAAATCTAATAAGTTTATACTTATGAAAGGGAATGTGTGTGAAAGGTGTTCGGAAGTACTTTCAGAATGTGTGCACAGTATAGAAGGAACCCATTACCGTATACCGACTTTTTCAACGATTATTAGATGCACTTGTGCTAAAGTGCGGATTATTTCTTAAGAAGTGAGTTGATATAAAAGAGCACGGTGACCAAATGGCTTATGCTACACTAACGTTACTGGGCGTTTATGAAAGCTAAAGTTAAGAACTATGAGAATGTGTGACCAATACAAGCGGAACTCATTAAAGTTTGCCGACTTTTTCGACAATTATTAAATTTATATATGAAAGGAAAGGTTTTTTTTCCAAGTAGTGAGTTGAGATAAAGGTTCGGTGTGTATGAATGATTGAGATCACTATAATTATACTGCGCTTTTATGAAAGCTCAGGGTATGTTTCTTCAAAATTTCTACACAATATATGGGTATGTATCTACACAATATATATAGAGTTCGTCGACTGTTTCGACGATTGTTAAATACACATATGAAAGGAAAGAAAGTAGTGCATTGATATAAAGATTCGCTGTGTCCGGATGATTGAGGCTACAATAACGTTATTTGGAGCTTATGAAAGCTCACAAGGAATACTTTCGAAATATGTGCACAATATAGGTGAACCCCATTAGAGTTTCACGACTTTTTTGTCGATTTTGAAAAACATTTATGATAAAGTAAGACATTTTTACATTTAGTGGCTTGATATAAAGGTGCACTGTCTCCGGAGGATTGAGGCTACACTAACGATACTGGTCGTTTATGAAAGTTCAGGGTACCTACTTTCAGGCTGTGTGCAGAATATGGGTGGAACCCATTACAGTTTGCTGACTTTTCCGAACCATTTTGATTACACTTGTAGAAAGTGAGATTTTTTTCACAGGTAGGAGTTAGATATAAAGGAACTTTGTGTCCGCAAGGTTAAGGCTACAATAACGATACTAAGCTTTTTTGAAAGCTCAGGGTAAGTACTTTCGGAATGTGTGCGGAATCAGTGTAAGCGGAACCCATTAGAGTTTACCGAACATTTCCACGATTATTAAATACACGGATAGTAAAATAAGGATTTAAGAATTTTTTTCTCATGTAGTAGTTCGATAAAAAGGTTCACTGTGTCCGAATGGTTGAGGCTACACTAATCAGAGTCAGTGGTATTGAAAGCTTGTGGGAAGCAGTTTCATAATGTTTTCATAATATATGCGGAACAAATTAAAGTTTACCGATTTTTTGCCATAATTTTTAAATTTGTCGTTGGTAAAGTAAGTATTTTAACTTTTTGATCGATATTTCGTTGATATATATTGTACGTTCCGATTTATTTAGTTTGGAGACCTATAGCGGAATTTGATGAGGAATATTTTTGCCACTAACATCCTACACCTCAAATGAAGAGTTATGGTAATTTTGAACCATTATTCATAACACAAAATAACCACTAAAGAATAAATATTTTACATTTACTGATATACTCTATTTTTGGATCGATATTATGTCGATATATACTATAACTACCAATTTCTATTGTTTGGAGACCCATAGTGAAATTTGATAAGGAATATTTTTGCCACTAACATCCTACCCCTCAAATGAAAATTTGTGGCAGATATGGGTCATTACTTGCAACACCAATAAAATGACATCCGAAAAATATAAAATTTTTGTTTTATTAATATATTCCATTTTTAGATCGATATTATGTTGATATATAGTGTATATATCGACTTCGATTCTTCGGTGACCCATAGTAAAATTCGATAAGGAATATTTGTTCCATTGACACTCTTTCCCAATAATAAACATTTAGAGAAGTTTTGGACCATTATTTCCAACACTAAAAACATTAAATTTAAAAATAATAGTTATAAATATAGTTTCCCTGTAACCGGGTGGTTGAGGCTATGCTGACGATAATGGGCTTTTATGAAAGCTCAGGGTAACCACTTTCAGAATTTGTAAGCAATACAAGCGGGATCCATTATAGATGTATGAGTTTTTCGCCATTCTTGTAAGGAGCTTGTGGTAAGAAATAATTTCCTTGATATTGAAAACTTCCCCAAAAAATATGGCAACTCCAAAAATTAATTGTCCCAATAATTTTTACCAACAAAACGATACAAAAAGTGTTTTTCCAAATGGACTTCAATTATCTGATCGTTCAAAATTAATTTCGATATTTTTACCTATAATCACATTCCACCTTAAAATTTACTCAGTTCGTTAACATCAATGAAGGTTAAACAGTTGTTTAGCGGTTGGCTATTCCTGAGCCAATTAATTTCGAATGTCATCTCCATTAGAACTGGGCTAATTGAGTTAGTAAATGTTACCTGCAATCCTTTGGATGCGACATTTGTAAAAATCACAAAATGCACACTGGCTAAGGGGAAAAATAATGTGCGAACTTGGAATATGGAGGCTCAGTTGCAAAAGGAAAGGGAGGGATTTAAGGTGGGGGTTTCAAATTTGTTTTTCAGAATTAAAAAAAAATATATATTTTTTATTCTTATTTTTTTAATAAATTTAATAATTTTTTTTATTTCAGGTCCATGCGAAACTTTTGCGCTGGGAACAACATCGCTATCAGCCGTTTATCTACGATGATCACATTGATGTCTGTGATTTTTTGGATAATGCCAAACGTCAGGTTTTCTGGGGTCTTATTTATGAGACCATAAAGAAATTTTCGAATTTTAATCACAGTTGTCCATTGGATGTGGGTGGAAATATTTTTTGATTTTTTTCTATTTTTAAATAAGAAAAAATATTTTTTGTTTTTTTTCTCAGGAAAAGTTGGTTGTAAAAAATTTCATCTTCGATAGTCGGCAATTTAAAATGGTACCCTTGCCCAGGGGCAAATATCTATTGGATTTTTTGTTAAGCACACAGCGTAAGCCACGATTTCGTTTACAAATATACGCAATGAAGACGTGAAGGAAATATATAAAAATATTTAAAAAAAAAATTATGAATTAATAAAAGAACTTAAAAATCGATAAATGAAAAATTATATAAATCCAATAATTCTAATTGGTAATTCAATGATATGTATGAGAGCAATCGATTTCTGTTGTTTGGGAACCCACAGTGAAATTCGATGAGCAATATTTTGTCCATCGACACTTTTTTTTCTCAAATTAAAAATTGTGGGGGTTTTGAGCCAGTCTTCCAACCCCTCAGAAAATTATACACTAAAATTACAAATTGCACATATTGAATATACTCTACTTTGTAACCGATATTTTGTTGATATATATTATAGATCCCGATTTCTTTTGTCTGGGGACCCATAGTGAAATTTGATGAGGAATAATTTTTTCATTAACACCTTCCCTCGAAAATAAAAATTTGAGGGAGTTTTGGGCTATTATTTCCACCCCTAACAAAATAACACTAAAAAAATTGTAAATATCGACTCTTCGATTCTATTCTACTTTTGATCGATATTTCGTTGCTATATATTACAGCTACCGATTTATTTCGTGTGGAACCCATAGTGAAATTCGATGAGGAATACTTTTTCCATTGACATCCTCTCCCGAAAATAAGAAATTGGAGGGGTGTTGGGCCACTATCGCCATCCCTTACAAAATAATAACACCAAAAAATTGCAAATATCGACTCAGCGATTCTATTCTACTTTTTGATCGATATTTTGTTGATATATATTATAGCTACCGATTTCTTTTGTTTGGAGACCATCAGTGAAATTCTATGGGGAATATTTTTTCATTGGCACCCTCCCCCGAAAATGAAGAATTGGGGGAGTTGTGGGCCACTATTGACACCCCTTACAAAATAACATCTGAAAATTACAAATAAATCCATTATAAATATAATCTACTGTTTGAGCGACACTTCATTGAGTTATGTTATAGCTACCGATTTCTTTTATATGGAGACTGATAGTGAAATTCGATGAGGATTTTTTTTTTCATTGACACCTTCCTCCGAAAATTACAAATTGGTGGAGTATTGGGTCTGTATTCCCACATCCTATAAAATAATACCTAAAAATCGAAAAAATACCCTCATCTATTTTTTATCAATATTTTTGTGGATTTACATTATAGCTACCAATTTATTTTGTTTGGGGACTCGTAATGAAGTTTGATGAAGAGTATTTATTTCATTGACACCCTCCCCCGAAAATAACAAATTGGCGGAGTTTTGGGCTACTATTTCCAACCCATACAAAATAACATTTGAAAATTACAAATATCGCCCTAACGACTCTACTCTACTTTTTGAACGACATTTCATTGATATTTGGTATAGCTATCGATTTCTTTTGTTTGGGGACCCATAATGAAATTCGACGAGGAATATTTTTTCCTCCTTCCTCCTCCGAAAATTACAAATTGGGGGAGTATTGGGTATTTATTTCCACCTCCAATAAAATAATACCAACAAATGGAAAAAAATACCCTCATACCCTATTTTTGATCAATATTTTTATTGATTTACATTATAGCTACCGATTTCTTTTGTTTGGAGACCCACAGTGAAATTCGATGAGGAATATTTTTCCTATTGGTACCCACCTCCTAAAATAAGAATTTGAGGGAGTTTTGGAATATTATTTCCATCCCTAATTGAAATAACATCAAAAAATTACAAATACCACTCTTACAGATATACTCTACTTTTTAATCGATATTTTATTGATATATATTATAGATACCGATTTCTTTTGTTTGGAGACCCACAATGAAATTAGACGAGGATTATTTTTTTCATTGACTCCCTCCTCCGAAAATAATAAATTAGCGGAGTTTTTGGCCACTATTTCCACCCCTTACAAAACAACATCTGGACATTAAAAATATCGACTCTTCGATTATATTCAACTTTTTGACCGATACTTTGTTGATATATATTATAGCTACCGATTTCTTTTGTTTGGGTGCCCATAATGAAATTTGGCGGAGAATATTTTTTTCATTGACACCCTACACCGCAAATAACATGTTGGGTTAGTTTTGGGCCACTATTCACAACCCTAAGAATATAACACATGAATATTACAAATATCGACTCCTCTATTCAATGTTATTTTGACCGACATTTCTTTGCTATAAATTATAGCTATCGATTTATTTTGTTTGGGAACTCATAGTAAAATTCCATGAGAAATATTTTTTCCATTGAGATTATTGCGCTCAAACGAAGATTTAGGGCGGTTTTAGGCCATTATTCACAACCCTAACCGAATAACATCTGGACATTACAAATATCGCTCTACTTTTTGAACGATATTTAATTGATATATATTAAATCTACCGATTTACTTTGTTTCGAGACTCATAGTGAAATTCGATGAGGAATATTTTTCACATTGATACCCTCCCCACAAAATGAAGATTTTGGACAGATATGAATCATTACTTGTAACCCTAATAAAATAACATCTCAAAAATAATAATTTTATTTTTACTGATATACTGTATTTTTGGACCGATATTACGTCAATGTATATTATATATTCCGCTATCTGTTGTTCGGGGACCCATAGTGAAATTCGATGAGGAATATTTTTTCCATTGACACTCTATCCCTCTGGTGTAGATTTGTGGGAGATTTTGGGCAATTATTTCGATCCCGATTAAAATTACTTAGGAGAAAGTAAAATCATTATATTTTTTATATATTTCCATTTTGTATATGATATTTCTCGGGAAAATATTCTATATTCCGATTTCTTTTGTTTGGAGACCCATAGTGGAATTTGATGAGGAATATTTCTCCCTTCAACACTATTTCCCTCAAGTGAAGTTTTGTGGGAGATTTGGGCAATTATTTCGATCCCTATTAAAATTACATGTGAGAAATTTAAACAAGTAATTTTGTTATATATCTCTAATTTGCGGATATATAAACGATATTTCTCGGATATATATTAATAATACGGATATCTGTTGTTGGGAGACCCTTAGTGAAATTTGATCAGGAATATATACTTCCTTCCGGGAGATTTAGTCAGTTATTTAGAACCCTAAAAGAATTACTTATAAGAAATTAAAACAAATAATTTTGTTATATATCTCCTAATAGCAGCCGATATTTCTCGTATAAATATTATATATACCGATTTCTTTTCTTCGGAGACCCTT
>NW_026884602.1:0-57215 GCF_032173495.1 Musca vetustissima
AATATGGACCAGCCAAGAAAATAAGAAAACAACAGACATCAGTGAAGTAAAAACCAAAAATAACAACAACAAAAATTTTGCAGCTACCACAAAAATAACGAGCTTTATATCTTCTTATGGGTTCTTATAGAGGCGATAAACCACTTAAATGCTTGGCGTATTTTTTGTTGTTGTTTTTTCCAAGCGAAGTTTTTGCCCTGCCCTGCTTTAAAATGTTTTTTTTCTTTGCAATGTTTATTTTATTTCCTCTTGTCGTTGATGTTGTTGTTCTTGTTGTTGCTTTCGAAGAAATTCTTGTTTATTTATATATATTGTTGTCAATACTTTTTCGGTACAGTGTGAAATAAATATTTCATTTTTTGTGCGTTCAGTGTGGTGTGGTTTGTTGTTGTCGCATTTCATTTTGCCCAGAAAAGAAGGGTTGGCCTTTATTTTTAACACCATTCATTTATTTGCAGCTTATAAATAAATCGAGAAGTGAAGTGTTTTTTTAAATAATTTTTTCTTTGAGTTCTGTTCTGTGAAGTGATTGCATAATAATTTATACTTATTTCACATGGTGAGGATGGGGGTTCGATTATTTTTAATTATGCAAATTGTTTTTACGCGAACAAAATGACCACGACAGTTAAACCCCAACTGGAGCCTAATGATATTGGAAGGAAAAAAAATGTAGGACGAAAGGCAGCCAGGCAGGCTGGCTGGCCCACTGGGTATGCAGTCAGGTATGAAGGTATAAAGAAGGAGGCGAACTTTCAAGTCTAGTGAATTTATGTCATCAGAGAAAAAAAAACTAGGTGACTACTTCATTGAGAATAATTAAATCATAAATATCAATAGGTGGTGTATTTATGTATTGATTCGATGCAGGGATGGGATTTGAGAACTATAAATAAATCTTGTCAAAATTATAATCATATTTGAAATTGATAAATATTCCTATATCAAATGTAGCTTCAGAACCTGTAACAAACATGTTTTCTAGGGATAGTTTTTGAATACAATCTAAAATAGATAAAATGGATATGGCATGGTAAATTGTTGCCAGGAGAAAACAAGTACAAAATTACCGATAGTAAACCAGTAAGGAAAAAAGTACAGGTGCTCATATATTATTTAATAAACCATTACCACACCATAATTGAAACATCACAACACAACCCACGACGAAAGGAATCTGGACAAGTAATTAGAAGGGATGTACTGAATATTAGTTATATTTGTTGACCTCTAGCCGGTCATGTGAATGCAAATATCGTGGAATATTGCCCAAGCTCAGATCATAGAATCGCAGAGAGTTAGATTTTCGATGAAGTTGTGTAGGGTTTCATATGGTCGGCTCCGTCCGACTATACTGTTCCGCTCACTGGTATTGAATATCTTCGAAGCCTTTAGGCAAACAAATTGTGGTGTATCACCCAGAATTGCCCAAACGAAGCATTTACCACGAAGTCTTCATATAGACCATAGAGCCGGCATAGAGTCGAAAGCTGTTAATACAGGCCAATTGGTCGGTATAGATACCAAAGGTCTTTATATCGACCAATTGGTCGGTATAGAAAACACAGGTCTTTTTATTGAACAATTGGTCGGTATAGAGACCAAAGGACTTTATATAAACCAATTGTTTGGTATATTGAGACTATAGATATTTGTAGAGACCAATGGGTCGGTATAGAGGCCAAAGGTCGGTATAGAGACCAAAGGTCTTTATATAGACCAATTGGTCAGTGTAGGGACCAAAGGTCTTTACACAGGCCAATTGGTCAGTATAGAGATCAAAGGACTTTATATGGATCAATTGGTCGGTATAGAAACCAAAGGTCGGTATAGAGACTAAAGGTCTTTATTTATACCAATTGATTGGTATAGAGACCAGAGATCTTTATATTGACCAATTGGTCGGAATATAGACCAAAGGTCTTTATATAGACCAATTGATCGGTATAAAGACCAATTGGTAAGTAGACCATATTCCTATATAAAATTTAATTGCTTGGTATAGATACCATAGGTATTTATATAGACCAATTGGTCGGTATAGAGACCAAAGGTATTTGGACCCTAATTAAGGTAAATCGGTGGATCTTGATAAATAATTGGAGAGTTATGCTGGGATATTTAAAGAAAAATAGCCATTTGACATTTTATGTGTGTCGCACAATGAAATATTCCATTGGTTTCAATGTAAATTAAACAACCAAATAAATACTATTTATTCTCAACTCAAAATTGGTAAAATTAAAACCAGTGAGCGGAGCAGTATACTCGGACGGGCCGACCATACGATACCCTACACAACTACCACGGAACTCGGATGTTTATTCCGAGCCTGGGCAATATTTCGTGATATATGCCCCTTACATTTTCCGAATATTACAAATATTCAGTACAGCCCTTCTAATTGTTGGTCCAGATTCCCTTCACGGTAGGTTGAGTTGTGATGTTCGGCTTATATTCGAATAGAAAACACACAAGGAAATTAAGTTTTCGGTCCACTTCATCCCAAAATATTATTCTGATCATCACAGAAAGGCGTTGTCCTTGACCATAACTGGAACCTCATGGAACATTTCCGAGCGATCAGCGCTATATTTCCGCCCTCTAGTGTGGTAATGGTTTATTAAATAATATCTGAATACGTAAGCACCTGTAAATATTTACGTGTCATACCCACATCCGAGTACATATAATTGGTATCAATTTAAAGGTCAAGCACTCCACTTGGATATATTATAAACTTCTCGGCTCTATGTCTTTCAGGAGTAAATATATACGCTATAGAATACAAATTTTGTAATTTTCACACAAAAACCTGGGTCCATTTGACCCGCTAAATATTTACATATCTTTATCGAAATAGGCAAGCTTCTTCTTTGGCCCAATCCCCTTCTCCATGTAAAAATTCGAGATGTTTGGGTGATAATTGCGGCCTCTGGAGCGACCAGAAAAACCGACAAAAAATAAGTATTTGGTCCATTTCATCCCCTAAATATTAACCGATCTTTACCAAAAACAATAGGGGTCTTCATTGGGCCGAAACCTTCCTACGTGCAAAATTTCGTGAAGATTGGTCCATAACTGTGGCCTGTATCGTGTTTACAAATTATAATGGACAGACGGACGGACACACATGTCTAGGTCGACTCAGCTAGTCGAGATATGACGATCGGTATACTTAAAGGTGGGTCTAGGACCAATATTTCGCGGCGTTACAAACTATTGGGGCAGCACAAAGCTATAATACCCTGACAACATAGTTGTGTAGGGTATAAATATCTGGTCTATTGGCGTTTCTTTCGTTTCTGGTCGCAGCTCAATGCATGATTCACTTTCGAAGCTAAAGAATATTTATTTCTGTTTTTAAATGAGAAAAAATAAAAAAAATAGTTGATACATTTTAAAAATCCAACATCTATAGGAAATGTTTGTTCTCATACATTGAAACTTCGTTATGATGAACATGCCGATTAAAAAAATATCGATAGACAACCCACGTCACACATGGTGGGTGTATGAATTGAAGTAATTGAATCCATCGCACCCAATTTATTAATAAACGTTATCAATAGGAGTATTTCCTCCAATATGGTTCGCTAGTAAAATCCATGCCTGTAATTCTCTTCTTCTACTCATGTGGATT
This sequence comes from Musca vetustissima, assembly GCF_032173495.1. Classification (NCBI taxonomy): domain Eukaryota; kingdom Metazoa; phylum Arthropoda; class Insecta; order Diptera; family Muscidae; genus Musca; species Musca vetustissima. Next base: position 3,644 of record NW_026884602.1, read on the forward strand.
TTTTTATTCCACAATTTGTATACAATTGTTTTCCAATTACATTCACACTAATTAAAATTTATTATCAACAACAGCAATGAAAAAAAACAAAGAAAAAAACTCTGGAGTCCGAAATATATTCCCAAATAAAAAAGCCTATACATATTACCAATGTACTGCCAGCATATATATTTTCCTGCTGACATTCAGTGAAAGAATTAAAAAAACGTAAAACTGCATTTCCCATAAGAAATAACAAAAAATACAAACAATACGACACTACAACATTGCCAATTACGAAAATGTTATAGTGCACTGTTGTTTTTATACCCTACACAACTATGTTGTCAGGGTATTATAGCTTTGTGCAGCCCCAAAAGTTTGTAACGCCGCGAAATATTGGTCCTAGACCCACCTTTAAGTATACCGATCGTCATATCTCTACTAGCTGAGTCGATCTAGACATGTGTGTCCGTCCGTCCGTCCGTCCGTCCGTCCGTCCGTCTGTCCATTATAATTTGTAAACACGATACAGGCCACAGTTATGGACCAATCTTCACGAAATTTTGCATGTAGGATGGGTTCTGGCCAATGAAGACCCCTATTGTTTTTGGGAAAGATCGGTTAATATTTAGGGGATGAAATGGACCAAATACTAAATTTTTGTCGGTTTTTCTGGTCGCTCCAGAGGCCGCAACAATGGTCCGAACATCGTGAAATTTTGTACGGAGAAGCGGATCGGGCCAAAGAATAAGCATGCCTGTTTGGAGAAAGATCGGTCAATATTTAGCGGGTCAAATGGACCCTGACTTTTGTGTGAAAAATGACAAAATTTGTATTCTATGGCCTATATATTTACCCCTGAATGACATAAACCCGAGAAGTTGACATTATATCCAAGAGGTGTGGTTGACCTTTAAATTAATACCAATTATATTGTTGTATGTGCTCGGATGTGGGAGTTACACCTAAATATTTACAAGTATCTCCGTGTTCGTATATTATTTAGTAACCCATTATCACTATAGAGAGCGGAACTATAGCGCTGATCGCTTTGAAATGTTCCATGAGGTTCCACTTATGGTCAAGGACAACGCCTATAATTTTCGGTGATGATCAGATAATAATTTTTGAATGAAATGGACCGAAAACTTAATTTTTATACCCTACACAACTATGTTGTCAGGGTATTATAGCTTTGTGCAGCCCCAAATGTTTGTAACGCCGCGAAATATTGGTCCTAGACCCACCTTTAAGTATACCGATCGTCATATCTCGACTAGCTGAGTCGATCTAGACATGTGTGTCCGTCCGTCCGTCCGTCCGTCCGTCCGTCCGTCCGTCCGTCTGTCCATTATAATTTGTAAACACGATACAGGCCGCAGTTATGGACCAATCTTCACGAAATTTTGCATGTAGGAAGGGTTCTGGCCAATGAAGACCCCTATTGTTTTTGGAAAAGATCGGTTAATATTTAGGGGATGAAATGGACCAAAAACATTATTTTTGTCGGTTTTTCTGGTCGCTCCAGAGGCCGCAATTATGGCCCAAACACCGCGAATTTTTGCATGAAGAAGGGGATCGGGCCAGAGAATAAGCATGCATGTTTTGATAAAGATCGGTCTATATTTAGCGGGTCAAATGGACCCTGACTTTTGTGTGAAAAATGACAAAATTTGTATTCTATGGCATATATATTTACTCCTGGAGTATGTAGACCCCAGGAGTTGATAGCATATCCAAGGGGAGTGGTTGGCCTTTAAATTGATACCAAATATAGTGATGTATCTAGTCAGATGTGGGAGTTACAGTCAAATATTTACAGGTGCTTACGTATTCAGATATTATTTAGTAACCCATTACCACATTAGATGGTGAAATATCGCGCTGATGACTTTGGAATATTTCATGAAGTTCCAGTTATGGTCAAGAACAACGCCTACAATTTTCAGTGATGATCAGATTAAAATTTTCGGATGAAATGGACCGAATATTCGAAAAAAGTAAGGAAGATGTGTTGTTAACCTTTAATCGGACAAGAGGGGGCAAATATCACGAAATATTACTCAGACTCGGAATAAACATCCTCAGAAAGTTAGAGTTCGTGGTAGTTGTGTAACGTCCTCAGAAAGTTAGAGTTCGTGGTAGTTGTGTAGGGTATCGTATGGTCGGCCCCGTCCGACTATACTGCTCCGCTCACTGGTTTTATTTATTTTTCGGGTGACAACTTGTCACTGCGAAACCAATATAATTTATTCATTCAGATCTTTGACTACAAATATCTCTCCATAATTATGTATGTATTGCTGGGTGTATGTGTGTGAGTGAATAAGAGAGTGTTCAACTGTTTGTGTTTATAAACAATTAAGTTAATTGCTTGTAAAATCCATGGTCCTGGTAAATCACAGAAATTATATTCCCGAAATAACAACAACAAAAAACGTTGATTAATTAACTCAGGTAAAGAAAATATGTTCGCACAATATTGAAATAAACAAATATTTATTCGACTTTGGCTGGGTGACCCAAATTGAGAATTGATTGAAAATGGTATATAGACCAATTTGTCGGTATAGAGACCATTGGTCTTTATATAGACCAATTGGTCTATATAAAGGCCTGTATAGACCAATTGGTCGGTATAGAGACCATTGGTCTTTATATAGACCAATTGGGCTGTATAGAGACCATTGGTCTTTATATAGACCAATTGGGCTGTATAGAGACCATTGGTCTTTATATAGACCAATTGGGCTGTATAGAGACCATTGGTCTTTATATAGACCAATTGGGCTGTATAGAGACCATTGGTCTTTATATAGACCAATTGGGCTGTATAGAGACCATTGGTCTTTATATAGACCAATTGGGCTGTATAGAGACCATTGGTCTTTATATAGACCAATTGGGCTGTATAGAGACCATTGGTCTTTATATAGACCAATTGGGCTGTATAGAGACCATTGGTCTTTATATAGACCAATTGGGCTGTATAGAGACCATTGGTCTTTATATAGACCAATTGGGCTGTATAGAGACCATTGGTCTTTATATAGACCAATTGGGCTGTATAGAGACCATTGGTCTTTATATAGACCAATTGGGCTGTATAGAGACCATTGGTCTTTATATAGACCAATTGGGCTGTATAGAGACCATTGGTCTTTATATAGACCAATTGGGCTGTATAGAGACCATTGGTCTTTATATAGACCAATTGGGCTGTATAGAGACCATTGGTCTTTATATAGACCAATTGGGCTGTATAGAGACCATTGGTCTTTATATAGACCAATTGGGCTGTATAGAGACCATTGGTCTTTATATAGACCAATTGGGCTGTATAGAGACCATTGGTCTTTATATAGACCAATTGGGCTGTATAGAGACCATTGGTCTTTATATAGACCAATTGGGCTGTATAGAGACCATTGGTCTTTATATAGACCAATTGGGCTGTATAGAGACCATTGGTCTTTATATAGACCAATTGGGCTGTATAGAGACCATTGGTCTTTATATAGACCAATTGGGCTGTATAGAGACCATTGGTCTTTATATAGACCAATTGGGCTGTATATAGACCATTGGTCTTTATATAGACCAATTGGGCTGTATAGAGACCATTGGTCTTTATATAGACCAATTGGGCTGTATAGAGACCATTGGTCTTTATATAGACCAATTGGGCTGTATAGAGACCATTGGTCTTTATATAGACCAATTGGGCTGTATAGAGACCACAGGTCTTTATATAGACCAATTGGTCTGTATAGAGACCACAGGTCTTTATATAGACCAATTGGTCTGTATAGAGACCACAGGTCTTTATATAGACCAATTGGGCTGTATAGAGACCACAGGTCTTTATATAGACCAATTGGTCTGTATAGAGACCACAGGTCTTTATATAGACCAATTGGTCTGTATAGAGACCACAGTTCTTTATATAGACCAATTGGTCTGTATAGAGACCACAGGTCTTTATATAGACCAATTGGTCTGTATAGAGACCACAGGTCTTTATATAGACCAATTGGTCTGTATAGAGACCACAGGTCTTTATATAGACCAATTGGTCTGTATAGAGACCACAGGTCTTTATATAGACCAATTGGTCTGTATAGAGACCACAGGTCTTTATATAGACCAATTGGTCTGTATAGAGACCACAGGTCTTTATATAGACCAATTGGTCTGTATAGAGACCACAGGTCTTTATATAGACCAATTGGTCTGTATAGAGACCACAGGTCTTTATATAGACCAATTGGTCTGTATAGAGACCACAGGTCTTTATATAGACCAATTGGTCTGTATAGAGACCACAGGTCTTTATATAGACCAATTGGTCTGTATAGAGACCACAGGTCTTTATATAGACCAATTGGTCTGTATAGAGACCACAGGTCTTTATATAGACCAATTGGTCTGTATAGAGACCACAGGTCTTTATATAGACCAATTGGTCTGTATAGAGACCACAGGTCTTTATATAGACCAATTGGTCTGTATAGAGACCACAGGTCTTTATATAGACCAATTGGTCTGTATAGAGACCACAGGTCTTTATATATATAGAGACCACAGGTCTTTATATAGACCAATTGGTCTGTATAGAGACCACAGGTCTTTATATAGACCAATTGGTCTGTATAGAGACCACAGGTCTTTATATAGACCAATTGGTCTGTATAGAGACCACAGGTCTTTATATAGACCAATTGGTCTGTATAGAGACCACAGGTCTTTATATAGACCAATTGGTCTGTATAGAGACCACAGGTCTTTATATAGACCAATTGGTCTGTATAGAGACCACAGGTCTTTATATAGACCAATTGGTCTGTATAGAGACCACAGGTCTTTATATAGACCAATTGGTCTGTATAGAGACCACAGGTCTTTATATAGACCAATTGGTCTGTATAGAGACCACAGGTCTTTATATAGACCAATTGGTCTGTATAGAGACCACAGGTCTTTATATAGACCAATTGGTCTGTATAGAGACCACAGGTCTTTATATAGACCAATTCTGTATGAGACCACAGGTCTTTATATAGACCAATTGGTCTGTATAGAGACCATTGGTCTTTATATAGACCAATTAGAGACCACAGGTCTTTATATAGACCAATTGGTCTGTATAGAGACCACAGGTCTTTATATAGACCAATTGGTCTGTATAGAGACCACAGGTCTTTATATAGACCAATTGGTCGGTATAGAGACCACAGGTCTTTATATAGACCAATTGGTCGGTATAGAGACCACAGGTCTTTATATAGACCAATTGGTCTGTATAGAGACCACAGGTCTTTATATAGACCAATTGGTCGATATAGACCAATTATATAGACCAATTGGTCTGTATAGAGACCCAGGTCTTTATATAGACCAATTGGTCTGTATAGAGACCATTGGTCTTTATATAGACCAATTGGTCTGTATAGAGACCACAGGTCTTTATATAGACCAATTGGTCTGTATAGAGACCACAGGTCTTTATATAGACCAATTGGTCTGTATAGAGACCACAGGTCTTTATATAGACAAGACTTTATATAGACCAATTGGTCGGTATAGAGACCACAGGTCTTTATATAGACCAATTGGTCTGTATAGAGACCACAGGTCTTTATATAGACCAATTGGTCTGTATAGAGACCACAGGTCTTTATATAGACCAATTGGTCGGTATAGAGACCATTGGTCTTTATATAGACCAATTGGTCGGTATAGAGACCATTGGTCTTTATATAGACCAATTGGTCGGTATAGAGACCATTGGTCTTTATATAGACCAATTGGTCGGTATAGAGACCAAAGGTCTTTATAAAGACCAATTGGTCGGTATAGAGACCAAAGGTCTTTATAAAGACCAATTGGTCGGTATAGAGACCAAAGGTCTTTATAAAGACCAATTGGTCGGTATAGAGACCATTGGTCTTTATATAGACCAATTGGTCTGTAGATAGACCATAGGGGTTTATATAGACACGTTTGTTCATATTTTATTCTAAAAGAAAACTCAATATTAAATTTGTTTTCCCGCCCCAAAATATGACCAGCAATTATTACAAATATAAATATGCACAAATATACATACATACATACTTTTTCTGTGTTGTTATATTTCCAATCGTCCTCCACCCCATCATTTTAATGACTACCATTTAATTCGTAAATATTCAATCAATTTGTATTCTGTTGTAAACAACCCGTTTTCATTAAAAATCAATATTTATGAAATAAATAAAAAAACAACAACAAAATCGAAAAATTAAAAAAAAAACATGAAAGAATAATAAATGGTAATTAAAAATAAATAAAAGTGTGCGTTTGTGTCATATGGATGGATTTATATATATGTATATATATATATATATATTTATGGATTGATGGATAAATAGTTTTATGACATATAAAATATATACATAAGTGTGTACATATGTACAGAATATAAATCTGAGCTATAAATTTATTGATCCACAATATGCTCTAAATTTGATAGATTTGTATATATGCATACAAACATATTTATTTAAATATATATGAATGTCAACAATAATTTCAATAATAATATTTTCCATAAAATATGAAAATTCTTTAATAGAGGGTGGGTATTTAAAAAATATATATATACACACAAATGTGTGTTTGGATCTCTAAAATCTCTCCATAGCTCCGACCTGTACTTTGATTACAGATAATTGACAGACGGATGGATGAACTCATATAGCTAGATTCAGCTAGTCCAAATAGGGCGATTGAGATATTTATAGGTGGATCTTTACAAATTTTTCATGGGGTAACAAATTTTTGGGGCCTCATATAACCTCACAACGCTGTTGTTTAGGGTATAAATATTTGATTTATGAATTGACCTGTTGCAAAGTTACCAATGGGTTTGTAAATTTTTCTTTTTGGTTTTATCCCCCAATGACCATTAGTTATATATGTTCGTATGTATATACATATAAGTGTACATATATCTTTATTTGTATGTAGGTGTGTATGTATGGTTGTATAAGTTCACATTTTATTTATGTGGCTTATTGAAAATAGCAACAAATGAAAAATGCATAATATAGGAAAAATATGATGAAAAGTGTAATTTAACCCATTAGTTATAAAGGGACTCAGAAAGAATTTAGGATAAGTATAGGAAAATTCTAATTTTTTCGGAATTTATAGAAGAACTGGGGTATTGAAGCCTTAGACTCTGAGTTCACGTATCTAGCTGCGTGTTCACGTATCTAGCTGCTATAAGCACGTATCTAGCTGCTATAAGCACGTATCTAGATGCTATAAGCACCATGAAACAACATACATACCTAAGCCGATATATATAATTATTGGGATGACTTTTTAAATTGGATAGATCGAAGGATATGTCAATAAATGATCGTAACTATGGGATGATCGTATCGTTTAGGTCTTCAAAGACGAGCCAAATCCAGCAAAAGAAGCACTTCGAATCTGTTTCGTCAAAACTAGTCATGCGGCGATTATTTCTCTTGAGATAACTAGGGCGGTCAATTCTGATTAGTGCGACTCAATTCTTCAAAATCGTAAATACGAACAAGGGAACACAAATCATTTTACATCATAACAGTGCGAGTTCTTACACATCGGTTAAAATGAGAACATTTTTGACCGACCAAAATATGGAACTGATGGCTCATTCGCCGTATTCGTATTCCTGTCCATCAAGACAAAAATGCGGTATCACAAATTTTCGTCGTCAAAAAATACTGTTGAAGCGTTCAGAAACCATGTTTTGGAGGTTTATTATTTGGAGTGGAAAAACTGTTTTGGAATTTGATTCGGGCCCAAGGAAAAAGTGTATAAATTAGGCTGGAGAACACTTTGAACAACTTTGCAACAGTTTTTATACCCTACACAACTATGTTGTCAGGGTATTATAGCTTTGTGCAGCCCCAAAAGTTTGTAACGCCGCGAAATATTGGTCCTAGACCCACCTTTAAGTATACCGATCGTCATATCTCTACTAGCTGAGTCGATCTAGACATGTGTGTCCGTCCGTCCGTCCGTCCGTCCGTCCGTCCGTCTGTCCATTATAATTTGTAAACACGATACAGGCCACAGTTATGGACCAATCTTCACGAAATTTTGCATGTAGGATGGGTTCTGGCCAATGAAGACCCCTATTGTTTTTGGGAAAGATCGGTTAATATTTAGGGGATGAAATGGACCAAATACTAAATTTTTGTCGGTTTTTCTGGTCGCTCCAGAGGCCGCAACAATGGTCCGAACATCGTGAAATTTTGTACGGAGAAGCGGATCGGGCCAAAGAATAAGCATGCCTGTTTGGAGAAAGATCGGTCAATATTTAGCGGGTCAAATGGACCCTGACTTTTGTGTGAAAAATGACAAAATTTGTATTCTATGGCCTATATATTTACCCCTGAATGACATAAACCCGAGAAGTTGACATTATATCCAAGAGGTGTGGTTGACCTTTAAATTAATACCAATTATATTGTTGTATGTGCTCGGATGTGGGAGTTACACCTAAATATTTACAAGTATCTCCGTGTTCGTATATTATTTAGTAACCCATTATCACTATAGAGAGCGGAACTATAGCGCTGATCGCTTTGAAATGTTCCATGAGGTTCCACTTATGGTCAAGGACAACGCCTATAATTTTCGGTGATGATCAGATAATAATTTTTGAATGAAATGGACCGAAAACTTAATTTTTATACCCTACACAACTATGTTGTCAGGGTATTATAGCTTTGTGCAGCCCCAAATGTTTGTAACGCCGCGAAATATTGGTCCTAGACCCACCTTTAAGTATACCGATCGTCATATCTCGACTAGCTGAGTCGATCTAGACATGTGTGTCCGTCCGTCCGTCCGTCCGTCCGTCCGTCCGTCCGTCCGTCTGTCCATTATAATTTGTAAACACGATACAGGCCGCAGTTATGGACCAATCTTCACGAAATTTTGCATGTAGGAAGGGTTCTGGCCAATGAAGACCCCTATTGTTTTTGGAAAAGATCGGTTAATATTTAGGGGATGAAATGGACCAAAAACATTATTTTTGTCGGTTTTTCTGGTCGCTCCAGAGGCCGCAATTATGGCCCAAACACCGCGAATTTTTGCATGAAGAAGGGGATCGGGCCAGAGAATAAGCATGCATGTTTTGATAAAGATCGGTCTATATTTAGCGGGTCAAATGGACCCTGACTTTTGTGTGAAAAATGACAAAATTTGTATTCTATGGCATATATATTTACTCCTGGAGTATGTAGACCCCAGGAGTTGATAGCATATCCAAGGGGAGTGGTTGGCCTTTAAATTGATACCAAATATAGTGATGTATCTAGTCAGATGTGGGAGTTACAGTCAAATATTTACAGGTGCTTACGTATTCAGATATTATTTAGTAACCCATTACCACATTAGATGGTGAAATATCGCGCTGATGACTTTGGAATATTTCATGAAGTTCCAGTTATGGTCAAGAACAACGCCTACAATTTTCAGTGATGATCAGATTAAAATTTTCGGATGAAATGGACCGAATATTCGAAAAAAGTAAGGAAGATGTGTTGTTAACCTTTAATCGGACAAGAGGGGGCAAATATCACGAAATATTACTCAGACTCGGAATAAACATCCTCAGAAAGTTAGAGTTCGTGGTAGTTGTGTAACGTCCTCAGAAAGTTAGAGTTCGTGGTAGTTGTGTAGGGTATCGTATGGTCGGCCCCGTCCGACTATACTGCTCCGCTCACTGGTTATACACTGCACTACTATGTTGTCAGGGTATTATAGCTTTGTGCAGCCCCAAGTGTTTATAACGCCGCGAAATATTGGTCCTAGGCCAATCTTTAAGTATACCGATCGTCATATCTCGACTAGATGAGTCGATCTAGACATGTGTATCCGTCCGTCTGTCCATTATAATTCGTAAACACGATACAGATCACAGTTATGGACCAATCTTCCAAAAATTTTGCATGTAGGATGGGTTCTGGCCATGAACCCTTTTGTTTTTGGTAAAAATCGGTTAATATTTAGGGGATGAAATGGACCAAAATCGTTATTTTTGTCTCGAGTCGCTCCTGAAGCCACAATTATGGCCCAAATATCGCGAATTTTTACATGGAGAAGGGAATTGCCTGTTTTAATAAAGATCGGACATTGTTTACCGGGTAAAATTGACCCTGATTTTTTTGTGGCAAATGACAAATGGCGAATATATTTACTCCTGAAGGACATAGATCATAGAGGGCAGAAATATAGCGCTGATCGCTTTAAAACGTTTTAAGGGGTTCCAGTTAAGGATAAGTAAATCGACTTTGGACTAAACGATTAATCGACTTTTTGTAGTGAAAAATCTAAAAGTCGAAGTCTATGAGAAAATCGTAAAGACGAATTTTCAAGATAGAGTTTCGGTTTTCTTCATAAATACTTGATTTTGTATCACAAAGCTCAAATCGCCCAAAAATTGCACTTTCCGGAACTTTACTTTATCTGTTCACAATAATTCATATAAAAAAAATTGTCGATGTTGCAGATATCAGTAAAAGTCGAAAATCGATTTTGAACAGTTTTGACAGAATCGAAAGATCGAAAAGTCGACTTTTGCGCTCGACTACGTATCCCTAGTTCCAGTTATGTTCAAGGACAACGCCTATATTTTTCGGTCACATAAAAAAATGGGAAAAATGTGGACCGAAAACTTAATTTTTTTTCTGTTTTTTCGAGTCGATCTACAGGCCACAAGCCGAACATCACAACACAACCCACGGTGAAGGGAATCTGGACAAGTAATTTGAAGGGCTGTACTTAATATTGGGAATATTCTAAAAATATGTCAGTGTGGCGAAGGGGTGCTGTTGATCTCTAATCGGTCAATATGGTGCAATTATCACGAAATATTGCCCAGGCTCGAAAAAAAACATCCGCAGAAAGTTAGAGTTCCGTGGAAGTTGTGTAGGGTATCGTATGGTCGGCCCGTTCGACTATACTGCTCCGCCTACGGGGTTTTCTATGAATTCAACTGAAATAACAACTATAGGAACCCATGACACCACAAAGGGTTAAGTGATTGATTTTCACATTTTTATCCATCACCTAAAATAAAATCGAAAAAAAAAGAATTGTGTCAAATAAATAACATTAAAAGACAAATATTAATATCCGTTCAGTGGCAAATGAACACGAAATATGATTATTAAAAATAATAAAAAAAATGCCCCCAGTCCATTGGGAGTTTAAATAAATAAATATAAATACAGATATGCCAACTAAAATCAATCAACGCAAACGAAGATATTAAAAACGGATTTTTATTAAATTTGGGACAAATACGACAAAGAGCTTCAGGGAGTTTAAAAATAAGTAATAGATAGGTGTAAATGTTGTTTACTTTTGTTTCAGACCTCATCTTACTACCTTTGGTTATAACATAGAGCTGTAAAATAAATGGGCCTTGATTGGGCGCCATTCGATTTTTCGTCATTACTATTATCATAATGTCATGTAGTTATGTTCATGATTCCATGCACATCCCCGAAAATCTAAAATTAAATATTGCTTATTTTCACTTTAAAATACAAGTATTCGCATACGCACAGACATTAGCCTTGGTCCATATTTACTAGCAATCGTTTACTTTTGATTTCAACGAAACAAAAAAAAGAAAACATCACATCACAAAACACACCGTTTGCCACCAAAGAGCATAGCAAGCAAACCCAACCCGACCAAAAAAAGAAGAAGATGAAAACAAACCTGATATGCAATATTGATAAAAGCGGCTTATTTACTCAGCATTCAATCATGACTATTGAGGTTACATCACAAACCAGACAAGACGCGTTTAATGCCATGGATGTTGGTGGCTAAACCCCGTCGAAAAATGAAGAAGAAGTGGTAACCACAGCAACAACAACTAAAACTTGAAAGTAGTTGTTGTAGTCCAGTCAACAACAACAACAACAACAGCAGACACCACACTGATAATCACAACAACATCAGTTTGTGTTGTTGTTGTTGTTGTGGCGTCAAAATCAGAAAAAAACATCAATATTCACCTTTAATAATTGTGTCACTAAACATTGCCACAGGCAGGCAATCGCGGATTGGTGAGAGAAGACATGAAAAAATGCGGATGTTGTGAAGTCAGTCAACCAAAGCAAAAACAAGATGAGAAAAAAATACAACAACAAATATCAAATCAGTTGTGGGGAATAAAAACAGAAAACTAAACAGCGAAAATGAAAGTGAAAACAGAAAATGGAAAAATATAATGAAAAACGAAAAAATCGTGCATCCAAATCAATAATAATTATTGAATGAAATATGGCACCGATTTTAAATCGAATATTCTGCGAAAATTAGACATATCAAGCTAAAAATGGGGTAAAGGAGAATAATTTGTTTACGGAATATTATAAAGGCAACTTGTAATATCATGAAATAAATTCCTTGATCTGAGAAACTGACAGGCGGCCATTTTCTGTAGAGCTGATTTGGCAGATATATCTGAATTTTAGTAGTATTCACATTTCCACTGTGTATATCGAAAACCCCGACACATATAAAAAAAAAATAATTGTGTGTTGAAAATATTCCGACCTAAAACGGAGCTGGTACTGCTATAATAAAATCCATATTACGCGTGCAAAAATTGATTGTGCCGCCCGAATTCTGAAATTAAGGGTGCATTTGAGAATAAAAATATGGAATGTCAGTGATAACGACAGAAAAAAACCTATGACTTAGCCTCCTCCAGCTACCCAACATTTTCAGAATAAAAAATAATTCTCACAGATGGGAAATTTTCCTCGTATGAAGAGGTGATCACCGAAAATGAGGTCTATTTCGAAGAGGAGAACAAACAACAGCCACATCTGTGGGAAATTCGACTAAAAGCCTTCAAAATACCAAAAATGTGTCGGTGCCATTATCTCCATATATCTCCAATATATCAAAATGCCAAGCGATTATGTTATTTTTTTCTATAAAAAATAAAAATGTAAAAATCCCCAATAGAATATCGAATATTAGGGGTACCATTTTGAAATAACAAAAATTAGACGAAGGCAGACCTTTTCTTGGTAGAAATATTTTACCTGCCATGAACCCGAATTACAAAATTGCAACCACCTTGATTGAAAATGCGGCTAAAATCTATAAAATATAGAAAGTGCGACGATATCGTGATATGAGGGCTATATTAAATACAGGCCTGATTTGAAGATGTAAGACAATAATATATACAAGTTTTTTCAAGAAGTATTCGATTGTTATGTTCATATGCTGATGAAATCGATTCTTTAGAATATTTATAACCTCCTATACGCTAATGGGAGCATATATAGTTTTCCATTATCTTAACATAGATGAAGCCAAAAGATGGGACAGTTGGGTTCTCTGATACCACCCCCAATACAAACGTTCAATATGATGAAAATTTGTAAATCTCCTATGGAGAGCGAAATTTTTATGAAGCCTAGGATAAATCCATAGACGTGATGTATTGTTCAACTCCTTCAAGAACCCCATAGCGGATAACAATTTTGAAAATGAAACTAATTTTCTTTTCGATTTCATTCAGCAATTGAACATCGAACTATTTTTCCACATTTAAATGAACTCCAAATAAAGGGTCTATTGGGCGCCACTCCTACTGGTACATCCCCACAAAATTCTCAACATTTTGATGTAGGTTGAAGACTGTTGGAAGGTAAGCCGTTTGGCATTTGATCACCTAAACATTAATCGATTCTTCATGAGAACAAAATCCCTTTGTGAGCACATTTATATTATAGGATAACAGTTTTTATTTGCTGGTAATCTTTGTTGCAGCTATTGTAGGTTATTATACCCTCCACTGTAAGGTGGAATATATATTAAATATGTCAATTTGTTTGAAAAACCTTGAAAGATTCGCACATACCGATTTAGCCATTCCATCTGCCTATTGAAATCACGATAGAGATCGCAATATTTAAGATAGAGCTTTGAAATTTTGCACTGACATTGTTGTTACTCCTCGAATTGTTGGTATTTCAAATGGGGTATATTGATCCATGCTATGATATAGCCTGCACAATTTTCCGCATTTTTAATTAATTTACATTTTCCAACCAAAAAAGGCTCTAATTTGGAATTTCGAGGTTTTGTCAGCCCATTTGTATACCCTTTACCACACTGTGGTACACGGCAAAAGGAAATGAGATAGACACGTGGTTCCTTTGAGAATATGCATAGAATCACTTACTGAGCCGATTTATGCATGTCCGTCTGTCTGTCCATGTTATATTGTAAACAAAGTGTAGGTAGCATTTATTATTCGAATTAGATGAAATTTAGCACAGATAAGTTATTTGTGCCCAAGGACGAACCCCATTGAAATTGGAGAAAATCGGTTCAGATTTAGATATTGCTCCCATATACAGTTTCGTCCTGTTTTAAGTAAATGTTACAACAAAGAGTCAAATTTAGGCCGATTGGCACGAAATTTTGCACAACGTACTAAAGTTAGGATATCCAAACGTGTGCCAAGTATTACTGAAATCGGTTCAGATTTAGATATATCTCCCATATATAGTTTCGTCCGATTTTAAGTAAATGGTTCACCAAAAAGTAAAATTTAGGCAGATTGACACTAAATTTTGCACAACGTACTGAAGTTAGGATACACTAGTATGTGCTAAGTTTTATTGAAATCGATTCAGATTTAGATATAGCTCGTCCGATTTTAAGTAAATGGTGCACCAAAGAGTCAACGTACTGAAGTTAGGATACACTAACGTGTGCCAAGTTTTAGACAAATCGGTTCAGATTTAGATATAGCTCTCATATATATTTCACATATAGACACAAAAATGCGAGGTCTGTTAGCAATATTTGTAAATACATACAGATGTTTCGCATAATTTTTGCTATGCCAATGTACCTAGCCTCGTTGTCCAACTTTAGTGTCTGTAATTTTGTATTTTTTGTATTTCTTTTTCCTAAACATCCTACTGCCAAATAATTTATATACTTTTTATTTTGTTTTTCAACCGATATAGCCATAGGAAGGTATTCGTTGTCCAAGGGATAAAATAACTCTTGACAGAAAATAGTCAATAATTTTAAGTCTAAAGTTCGCCATTCCGGGCTCTTAGTGGTTCTACATGGAAATTGTTTAATATACATAGGTCAATATTTTGACATAGCACCCATATGATGGGTGCCACATTTAAGGTATTTTGAGGGTCCTGGCAACATTTTCCATGACCGCAAATAATTCTCAAAAACCTCAAACTGTGTCCCTCAGAAAAGTAGTTGTTGTTCAAACCTCAAACTGTGTCCCTCAGAAAAGTAGTTGTTGTTCATTTCCTTTTTTAGCATAAATTAAAACATTGTCTTATATTGACATTTTATTACTACATTGTTTGATACCCCAGCACGACCACCCAATCAAACAAAGCAATCATGCAATCATTATGTCGCTGATCTGACAGTTTAGAAACTGGTTAAAAAGTCAGAAGCACACACACACATGGTGTGTATGTAAGTATGTATCTTGATGTTGAATGACATGACCAATATGTATACATGCGTGTGTATTGAACTGTGAAATTGACAGTGACAAGTTCCATTTCATGGTTAATGAAATCTACGGAATATAGCATATCCAGAAATGACCTTTAAATGGCAAATGGGGTAGGGCATCAAGCGGAATTCTTAATTATTTTGCAAGAAAAGAGCAGAATGGCCTTATTAACAAAAGTAAGTGAAAATCTTGCGGTAATTAAAAAAAGTATTTTAAGAAAAACCACAAACTGTCTCTGCAGGGGTCCAACACCATTAAATCATTAATGGGGTAGGATCAATATTTTCTTGTAGGGTGTGAATTGCCAGCCACCACAATTAGGCTTATATAATTATAATAACCTCCCCCCAATTGCTAAAGTGCTCAAAAATACCCCCCTCTATAAATTGCACCTAAGAGGCAAGTGTTATAGCCTAAAGCCTCTCTATGCCACGGGCATATGACACAAGCCTTGTTTTTGATTTTGTATGTATATATGCCTGTATATGTGTTTTCATGAAAGTCTCTCCTCGAAATAAACCTGACATTTCACAGCACGACTATTTTTCTCATTCATGGTCAATGTCTGGATATGTCAGAGCCCATGGAAAGAGAAATAGCTTTGAGTTGTTATTGTTTTCTTTGCACTCACACTCACACACACACGCGAATATCTATTTTTTTGTTAAGCTTTTCCCATTTAAAATGTTGTGGTTTTATTTTTCTCATTGTTGTTGGTTTTTATATATATTTTTTATAAAAAAATAACAATAACAACAACAGCGAGAAAATATTGATATGATTTCACAAAGGATTGTTGTTTATATGGAGCTTGCACGTAAATAATTGAATTTAAATGCTCTGGCCGCTTTAACTCTCAATGCATTGTGGTATGGTGGGGTGTGCTGGGGTGTGGAGAGGGTAGAGGTTTGCAGTGTTGTTTTCTGTGGTTGTCTGACAACACTTTATGCAATCGTTATTACGTGAATGATTAATTTTGATATTGTTGTTGTTGTTGGTTTTGTGTTATTTTTTGTTTTCTTCTTTTGCAAGAAACAAACAAAGCGGAATTCATTTCATGACTTTTGTGGGGCATTGAAATGTCACAAAAATGCAGTTCTGTTTGTGGTTGGTCTGCTGATCCATTGAAAGTTAGTTTTGCATGCAGGGTGTGTGTGTAGGTGTGTGTGAGGAGTTTAAAGTAATAATAGAACTGGAATAGGAGTCAAGATTGATTTAAATTGTTGCTGAAAATGTTGAAGGGAGAAATTTTGTGGTGGGGAAAATATTAGACAATAATGGAGCCACCTATATTAGAGGTACTTGAATAAAATTGATGGTTTCTGAAGATACATATCAGGTACGAGGGCTAATATATCTATTTCTGGTCTTATAAGGAAAATGCAATTTATTTATCAACAATCTCAAAAATTTTTAAAGTGTTCTCCATAATGTTTTACAAATTATTTTATGAACTTAAACCGAGTATCGAAATACTTTTTGCACCCCAATTGAGACTCTTTCAAACAGGAGTTTTGAACGCTTAAAAGTAATCTTCTGGCGAAGAAAATCTTTTACCACGCGTTTTTTTCTTGACTATAAAATTACGTTATTGGGTGCCTTATTAGGGCTACCTTCTGACCGATGGATAAATAGGTGAGTGAGCTCGTGGTGTTATGAAGCACAATTTTTATTTTGTTTGTTTTTTTATTTTATTCGATTTTCGAATTCGACAAATTGTGGTGTATCACTCAAAATAAAAAAGTCACCACAGGGCCTGTCTTCTTCAAGAAAATGGCGAATATGTGCTTTGTATTGCTTCATCCACGATCAATTTTCGTTGAGTTTGGCTCGTTTTTGAAGGCACATGGGGAAAGGGCATACTCATAGATCCATGATTGGTGTCCGTGGGCTCTGAAGATCTTATAAGCGTATTTTATATATTTTTTTTTGCAAATTGATTTTTCAAGCCACATGGTGGTACGTCAAACCGTATTAGATGCGTATATGCTAAACAAATAGTGGTGTACCTCTCAAAATTGCAAAAGTCTCCACATGACTTGTCTTCTTTAAGAAAATGGCGAACATATGCTTTGAATTTCTTCACCCACGATCAATTTTCGTTGGATTTGGCTCGTTTTCGAAGACATATGCGGATGGGGCATTCTCATAGATCCATGATTGTTGTATGGTGTCTGAAGATCTTATAAACGTCTTTTATAGATTTTTTGCAAATTGATTTTTCAAGTCACTGCGAAGAACACAACACATGGTGGTACGACAAACCGTATTAGCTGCGTATATGCTAAAAAATTTCAAATTTTCCAATGGAAATGTCAGATGTCGCTAGGCTACACTGACAATGCTCTGTGTAGCCTGGCTAGAAATATAATATATAGTAGCCCTAGATCGGATGTTGTTTAAAAAATTAATTTAAAACATCCAATCTTCCAATTTTCTTGTTGAGAACATATTGAAACTTGTCTGGGAAGAAGTATTTTATTTACCAGGTATCTAGAATAACAAATTATAGCCACCATGGCAGGAAAATACCCTGGAGCCTTGAAAAAACACTAAAATCTGTTTATTTAAATAGGGGCTCTGCCAAAAGAATAAACTTACAATTAAAGTTATTTGGCACTTCGAGGACAAGGAATGTAAAATTACTCCCACTTTGATGGAGAAATTCGATTATAACATTTAAAATCGGGAAAATTGATTGATGGGGGTTATGGCAAAATATGGATCTGTATAGAAAAATGTTTTCCCCCTTAAGAACCTGGAAATCTCTAAAATACCGACAAATGGTGTTTAACTTGTACAATTTCCAGAAAATATATTTTTTACCCTCTTAGAAATACCGTAAATAGATAGGGACCATTATAGAGGGGCTACTCAAAACATGGACCTCTATTGAAGATGTCTGCTATCTTCTTAAAACTCCGAACACCAAATTACAGACAAGTTGGTGAGAAACTGAGGCTAATCATCTCAAAATACTGAAAATGGGTCGGGTTCTTTATAAAGGCTCTATGTCAAAACACGGCCGAATATATACACAATTTTCTTCTTAGATGAATGTCAGCCCCTAAAATTTGGAATGCCGCTGAAAAAGAGGCAAAATCTTCAAAATTCCAAGAAGGTGTATTTGGGAGCTATACCAAATCGTGAACTCCTATACAGTGGAGTACTTGTAGCGAACACATTTCCTGGTCCCGAAGTTTTAAGACAGATTTTTAATACAAATATTTTCTCTTATAACGAATTACGGATATAGCGAACTTTCTTTATAATAAAATATTTATTCGCTCCCAACTTTCAGTTTTCATATATTTTGATTCGGTTATAACGAACTTGTTGCAAATATAAATAATACTTCTTCAATACTTCTTCGCTATAACCGTACTTTACTGTATCTGATTGGCAATACAAAACTTCATAGGAGTATGAGCAATATGTGTGCAAAATATCTCAATATTTAGCTCTATATTAAATTTTAGATCTATATCGTGAGTTCAACAGACCAAAATTCCGACATATGGACATGGCTAAATTGACATAGAATTCTAATCACGAATATATATTTGATGGGATCTCCGGGTAATATTTAGAGGTGTTTTGCAACGGAATATCAAATTTAATACATGTCGGAAGGAAAAAGAAAAATTCACGCTATTCGAAGAGAGGGTGTTTGAAAAAATATATTTAAAAAATCCGGCTTATAGGAAGGAGGTAGCTTGAAGAATATTTTTAAAAATCTAAGTTTATAAGTCAAATTGTGATTTAAAAAATCATAAATAATCCACACTTATAGGTCGTATTCGATTATTGATCAGTTTCTTTCTGTCTGATGGCGTTTACAACATATATTTTCAATGTCCATGCTTATAGGGCTAAGTCATATTGATAAAAATATATTTAAAAATCCACGATTCAAGGTCTGATGGCGTAGAAATAGCTCTAAAAATCAATGTTTGTACGTTAGCTGAAGCTTGAAAAAAATCTAAAAATGGACTCGTTTAAATTCGATGACATTTGTCTCGGTAGTAATTAAAAAAAACCCACAATTAAAAATATGTATTCCGAACATTTGAAAAATGTTTTTCATCTCTCTATCTTATGTTCGAATTTATCTCTGATGTCAATTCAACACTTTTAACATTGGTTGTCATCGAAATTATTTCGATGAACACCACCATCGAAATTATTTCGATCAACACCACAAGACCACCAACATTTTTTTGTTCGCCTTCCCTTTTTAACAGTCACTTCAATTGAACAAATTATGAATGACTTTTCAGTTAACACAAACACACACACACATACTCACATGAAGTTACATTCATCCATTGTAGCAGACCATGGTATGGTATCATGTTCATTTCGTATAAAAAAAACAATGTAGAACAACTTTTTCCACTGGTATTCGGTGCAGCAAAATGTTCATTACAAATAACAATGAAGGTGTGTGAACCCAGAGTAGTGCAAAACAAAAAATTCGACAAAAAAAATTAATGTCAAAAAATTCCAACAAAATGTCAAAAGATATTAAAATATGCAAACATTCATATGTATGTATGTTCGTAGAGATGGTACCGACGAGTCCACTTGTATAAGTGCATTTACCGATGACATCCATCGGCAAATATTTTTACATTAATTTGGGGAAGGGAATGTTCAAAAGAGAAGGGTGTGAATAAGGAATTGACGTTTTGAGATTGGCTAATTGGGAATGTTTGAAGGAGTTGTGACAAAGAGCCTTTTGGGTTAAGAAATTAAAATATTATTTCATTAGGGAAATTACAGCAGAGGACTTCTTTAAAGGCGAAGATTTAAAAAATGTTATTTTTTGAACACCCTTAAAAGAGACGTATTTTTTTAGAAATATTATTTTTGAACCACCATCAGATGCGTAGATGTTTTAAAAATATTTTTTGAACCACCATCAGAGGCGTAGATTTTTTAAAAATATTTTTTGAACCACTATCAGAGGCTTAGATTTTTTAAAAATATTTTTTGAACCACCATCAGAGACGCAGATAAAAAAAAACATTATCAGAAGTGCAGATTTAAAAACATGATTTATATAATTTAAATTTAAATGAACCTGTGTCATATAAGAACCTAACCTAAAATGACTTAATATGTATCCGACTATGTCTGAATTTTCCCAAAATAACCTTTGACATAAAAACGTCACTATTCGAATGGGTCCAATGAAAACATGATTTCCCTCTTCGCTAATAGGCTTAGCAGCAATGCAAGTTTTTGCCAGTCATGCCCCTCAAGCAAAATAACTTTAAGTGAAAAATAATAGCGAAAAACGAGACAAACCCAAACAATTTGCAATGATGGGATGTGGGTAAAAAAAACGTAGGAGAAGACAAAAATATCAGCCTCAGAGATTAGCCCAAAAATAAATTAAACAAAAAATCCCCAAACTAAAAAAACCAAAAACTTGAATAACAAGTCATCGGTTAATATTATGCCACGCTTGAAATTAGTTAAAAAAATATTCAATCGATTTTTTTTTGGGAAGTTGACGTTGTATTCCACTGAAATATGTCGAGTTAATTAAATTCCAAGAAAAGTGGTAGCTTCTTTGGCAAATTAAATGCAAATTTGTTAAACTGGATATTTTTTTACTTCTCGGTTTTTGCGAAAAAATAAAATATCATAAATTAAAATTAGTAAAGACGTTTCTGTTTGGGAATTAATAGAAATCGATCAATAAATAGTTCGCATTAGAATATAAATGGTTTGGATAGCAGGTGTTTTTCGAAAACAAAAGTGGTGGTAGTGTAGTAGCTAAGCGGTGGTTTTTATGTGACCTTGAAATTTATCATATATGCTAATTTCAATATGTATTGAATTCATAGCATCGGGGTATTTTTATTTCTTATAAATATTTACATATATATAAATATCAAAGAAATATAATTGATTTTTTGCCTGGTCTATATATATCAAGATATAAATATGTTTATTGATTGGGACATGTGTTAATAATACGAAATAAAGAAGAACTGGTTATAATTTGCGGAAGCCATTGTGACAATAGGCTTATGGTGCCAAAAAAGATCAGAGGAGTGCACGAATTGTTATACCCTTCACAACTATGTTGTCAGTTATGGACCAATCTTCACCAAATTTTGCATGGAGGATAGGTTCGGCCCAATGAAGACCCCTATCGTTTTTGGTAAAGATCGGTTAATATTTAAGGGATGAAATGGACCGAATACTTAATTTTTGTCGGTTTTTCTGGTCGCTCCAGAGGCCGCAGTTATGGTCCGAACATCGTGAAATTTTACACGGAGAAGAGAATCGTGCCAAGGAATAAGCATTCCTGTTTTGATAAAGATCGGTCAATATTTAGTGGGTCAAATGAACCCTGACTTTTGTGTGAAAAATTACAAAATTTTTATTCTGGGGCGTATATATTTACTCCTGAAGGACATAGAGCCGAGAAGTTGATAGTATATCCAATAGGAGTTGTTGACCTTCAAATTGATACTAAACTTATGGATGCATGTACTCTGATGTGGGAGTTATACGTAATTAGGTAAAGGTGATTATATGCATAGTATTACTATTACTTCATTAGAGGACGGAAATGTCGCGCTGATAGCTTTGAAATTATACATGAACTTCCGATTTTGGTCAAGGACGACGCCTATAGTTTTCGGTGAAGTTGACATTTCATTCAGGGGGTGCAATGAACGGAAAACTTTAATTTTGTCAGATTTTCTAGTCGCTCTAGAGGCAATTATTATATGCAGAACATCACATATTTTACAAGGTGAAGGGGATCTGACAAAATACATAGAGCGGCTGTTTAGATGATGATCGGTCAATATTCCGAGGGTCAAATCAACCAAAACCTAAAGTGACAATTTTTTTTATTTTACGGCGTAAAAATTCACTTCAAGAAAAAAATTGGAAAATATGCCAGGGTTAGAAAGTGAAGTTGTTGATCTATAATCGGTAAAAAGGGTGCAAATATCTCGCTACCACTGCTGTTACATGGATCTGAAGCATGGGTACTTGCGCAAGCAGATGAGGCAGCTCTTGGGGTGTTTGAAAGAAAAATACTCCAAAAGATCTACGGACCGATCTGCGTCGACGGTGAATATCGTCGTCGAATGAACCACAAGCTTTACAATTTATTCGCGGACATCGACATAGTCAGTCGTATTGAGCTGCAGCGACTACGATGACTAGGCCATGTTGTGCGGATGAATGAAAATGCCCCAGCTCAAAAGGCATATAAAAAACGAGCCTAATGATGATGGTTCCGGTAGAAGGGGAAGGCCACGAATCAGATGGAAAGACCAAGTAGAAAACAACATCTTGGAACGTGGTCTTTCAAATTGGAGGATTTGCGATTTTAAGCTCGGCTTATGGGACAACCGTTCTGTAACAAGCCAGCTAAGTATGTAAGTACATGTGTTGGAGGTACCAGAAGGAGTGGACAGATATTTATACCCTTCACCACACTGTGGTACAGGGTATTATGTCTTTGTGCATATGTTTGTAACAGGCAAAAGGAATCGAGATAGACCCATGGTTCCTTTTGAGAATATGCATAGAATCACTTGCTGAGTCGATTTATGCATGTCCGTCTGTCCGTCCGTCCATGTATTTTTGTTAACAAAGTACAGGTCGCATTTATGATCCGATTTGGATGAAATTTGGCACAGATCACTTAATTGGCCCAAGGACGAACCCTATTGAAAGTCCCTATATATCTTTCGATTTGCACGAAATTTGGCACAGAATACTGAATTAGGTCCAGAATGATGTGTGCTAAGTTTCGGGTCAGATTTAGATATAGCTCCCATATATATTTTCGTCCGATTTAAGGTAAATGGTGCACCAAAGTCCCTATATATATCTCGATTTGCACGAAATTTAGCGTAAAGAATTAGGTCTAGAATTATGTGTGTTAAGTTTCCTGAAAATCGGTTCAGATTTAGATATAGCTCCCATATATATTTTCGTCCGATTTAATGTAAATGGTGCACCAAAGTCCCTATATATCTTTCGATTTGCACGAAATTTGCCATAGCGTAATGAATTATGTCTAGAATGATGTGTGCTAAGTTTCCTGAAAATCGGTTAAGATTAAATATAGCTCCCATAAATATTTTCGTCCGATTTTAGGTAAATGGTGCACCAAAGTCCCTGAAAGTCATTCGATTTGCACGAATTTTGGCATATCGTACTGAATTAAGTCTAGAATGACGTGTGCTAAGTTTCGTGAAAATCGGTTCAGATTTAGATATAGCTCCCATATATATTGTTTCGACCGATTTAATGTAAATGGTTCACCAAAGTCCCTATATATCCTTCGATTTACATGACATTTGGCATAGCTTAATGAAGGGAGACTAGAATAATGTGTGTAAAATTTCTTGAACATCGGTTCCGATTTAGATATAGCTCTCATATATATGTTCATCCGATTATAAGTAGGACGCAAAATATGGCCATTAAGAACAAAACCTGCTGAAATTAGTACATTCGTTTAATTATTAGGATGCATTCGTTTAATATACCCATAGTGGTGAAGGGTATCATGTAGTCGGCCTTTACAACTTTTTTTACTGGTTTTTAAATAAAAAATATTTAAAAAATCCGTATTTAAAGATTTTCACATTTTTAATTTAGTTAAATTTAATTAAATTTAACTTCGAAAAATATTCGAAAAATGACCCGTAGTCTTGAACTTATTGAAGGTCCATAACTTATTCGCGGCTTTTCTCAAAAGTTCTAATTCAGCCATGCATTCATATCGGATTTTTTAAACACTATTGTGCGGTTGCATTGCCAAATGAAAAACAAGTTTTTTTTATGTCTCGGAATCACTTTAGCCACATTAGTTGTAATTACAATCGACTGTAATCCATACTTTTGTTTTCACAACACCGTCCGTCCATTCATACCGACTTTAACGTGGTGGAGTGTGAAAAATGCAACGTATGCAATATACAAATACGACGACGACGAATGACTGCGACGACGATGACGACAACGAATCGACAAGAAAGGCAATGTGAATAAATATATTTGTAAAAATTTTTACAAATTTTTTAAATAAATACATTTTTGTTAGGGAAAATATGCGGAAATAATCGATGTGGAAAATATTTATTTTTCTACCTTTAAACAATGTTAAACCACATTTGCTGGGGTAGGAGGAGGGAAAAATGTCTGCATAG
The DNA here is from genome assembly GCF_032173495.1 of Musca vetustissima. NCBI lineage: Eukaryota > Metazoa > Arthropoda > Insecta > Diptera > Muscidae > Musca > Musca vetustissima. The sequence continues at coordinate 28,418 of NW_026884602.1, forward strand.
TAGGCTGAGGAATGGGAGCAAATTGCTAGGAATTTTCATTGATATTTGACTTCCGAAAATTGTAGGCAATTTTACAACTCCTACTCGTCTGCCCTTTTTTCACTACTGGTAGGACCATAATTATTTTTTTTATATATTTATTAAGTTTTCCAACTCACCTGTAACAGCCACCGCCACAAAGAGCAATGTAAATAATTTGAAACTATTTGATTTTAACATTATGACTAATTTATAATTTTTTCTCTTATTGTTTGACACAATTAAAAAAATTTTTTTTGATGAGGAAAAATTCAACTAAACTAAAATTTTTTAGTTGAATTTCCTTATTTTTTTTTAACACGTATACGTTTGTATGCGTGCGCCGGGGTATTTCGTATAAGAGAATGAGAGAGGAATTAACCTTAGACCCGTGTAATCAGTCTTTCGATGCGCTATTCACGTCTTTTGAGTTTCAATGTATACCGACAACTGACAACGGAGCTGACATCCAAAGAAATGGTTGGTTGAGTTGAGCCACAAGAAACCCCAACGGCTACATAATCCACAGCAGAGCTGAAGAGCAAGTTTTTGTTTTTAACTTGATTGAGTCACAAGCGACAAACAACTCAAGTCATTCTGCAGCTTAACTTCACTTTCAATTTGAGCCGAACTCAAAAAGCCGGTTAAGACCAAGAGTTAATAATCACTTTGTGTCTGGTCTAGCGCTCAGCTCTTTGTTAAGGTGCGCATGCGTGTTTTAATCGCTTAGTTAGGAGGGAGTTTTTGTCTGTTATGCTTTGTCGTATTTTTGTTGTTCGTTGTTGTTGTTTTCATTGGTGCGGTGGGGTATTTGTTAAGCAACAAGTATTGTATGCTAATTATTATTGGTAGTGGATCTTTATTGATGTCTTTGTTGTTGTTGCTACAATCAATAATTTGTGATCTACGCTTACTACCAGTTTAAGTTGACAACCAGGGATGGTCCTTGTGACGAATTTTTAGATTTTCGACTGTCAAAAAGGTGTAAACGTCATATACCTGTATAAAATGTAATAAATGTAGTAAACGTCATTTATTATGAGCATATACAGTTATTTTCAGGAATATATATTATTTTTACATATATCTGATTATTCCTTGCTAGAACTGATAAAAATGTATAATTTTTTTGAGAACAATATTTTAAAATTATATAGGGATTTGAGTAAAGCATGCGTAATTTCCGAATTAATTAATGGAAATAGCTATTTTGTAAAAAACCTACTGGATTTGGGTAGGTTTCCGACGTTTCTGACGTATGTATTATACGTCGGAAATGTATGTCATTTACGTCACTGTTTCTGACAGGCCATCTCTGTTGACAACTTCGGAACAGTGTTTTCTTGGAAAACAACAACAAAACAAACACAAATATTCCACATCTTACTTCGTTCCTCATAATTTTTACATTTTTAGGTCATTGAAAAAAAAATATTTAAAAAAATCCTATGTTAGGCCTATGTTAGGCCATTGAAAAAATATTTAAAAAAATCCTATGTTAGGCCTATGTTAGGCCATTGAAAAAATATTTAAAAAAAAATCCACGCCTATTGAAAAAAATATTTAAAAAAATCCACGCCTTTGTTAGGTCATTGAAAAAAATATTTTTAAAAAAATCCACGCCTATGTTAGGTCGTTGAAAAAATATTTTAAACCAGTAAGGAAAGGAGTAAATTCGGACGGGGCCGACTATATGATAGTCTTCACCACTTTGGATATATTCAACAGATGAATCCTAACGACCAGCAAAATGAAATTGGATCCATAAACATGTCATTCTGCAACCGATACCAAATTTTTTCATTTGTTCAGATATAGAAGCTATATCTAAATCTGAACCGATTTTCACGAAACTTAGCACACATTATTATATACTCAATTCAGTACGCTATGCCAAATTTCGTGCATATCGAAAGGTATTTAGAGACTTTGGCGCACCATTTACCTTAAATCGGATGAAAATATATATAGGAGCCATATCTAAATCTGAACCGATTTTCACGAAACTTAGGACACGTCATTCTAGACTTTCTTTAGTACGCTATGCCAAATTTCGTGCAAATCAAAAGATATTTAGGGATTTTGGCGCACCATTTACCTTAAATCGGACGAAAATATATATGGGAGCTATATCTAAATCTGAACCGATTTTCAGGAAATTTAACATACATCATTCTAGTACAAATTTATTACGCTATGCCAAATTTCGTGCGAATCGAAAGATATATAAGATCTTTGGTGCACCATTTCTATTAAATCGGACGAAAATATATATGGGAGCTATATCTAGATCTGAACCGATTTTCACGAAACATGACACACATTATTCCAGACTTAATTAAATATGCTGTGCCAAATTTCGTGCAAATCGAAGGATATATAGGGACTTTGGTGCACTATTTACCTCAAATCGGATGAAAATATATATGGGAGCTATATCTAAAGTTGAACCAATTTTCAAGAAATTTAACACACATCATTCTAAACTTAATGTAGTGCGATATGCCAAATTTCGTGCATATCGATATATATTTAGAGACTTAGCGCACCATTTACCTTAAATCGGACGAAAATATATATGGGAGTTATATCTAAATCTGAACCTATTTTCACGAAATTTAGCACACATTATTTTAGACCCAATTCAGTACGATATGCCATTCTAGACTTACTTTAGTACGCTATGCCAAATTTCATGCAAATTGAAAGATATTTAGGGATTTTGGTGCACCATTTCTATTAAATCGGACGGAGATATATATGGGAGCTATATCTAAATCCGAACCGATTTTCACGAAAGTTAACATACATCATTCTAGACTTAATATCGCGCGCTATACCAAGTTTCGTGCAAATCGAAAGATATTTAGGGTCTTGGCGCTCCATTTACTCTAAATCGGGCAAAAATACATATGGGATCTATATCTAAATATGAAACTATTTTCTCCAATAGGTTCGTCCTTTGGCCAAATCGGATAATAAATACGACCTATACATTGTTCACAAAAATACATGGACGGATGTACAGACGGACATGCGTAAATTGACTCAGAAAGTGATTCTATGCATATTCTCAGAATGAACCATGGGTCTATCTCGATTCCTTTTGCCTGTTACAAACATATGCACAAAGGCATAATACCCCGTACCACAGTGTGGTTAAGGTTATAAATACTTTTGAAAAATCCATTAAAATAATATTTTTAAAAATCCAATGATTTTTTTTTAAATCCACGCCTATGTTAGGTCATTTTTAAAAAATCCACGTTAGGTCATTGAAAAAAAATATTTTTAAAAAACTACGGTATTGAAAAAATATTTTTGAAAAAAACCAAGAATATTCTATAAAAAATCCAAGCCATGTTTGGTATCTCAAAAAATCTTTTTTAAGCTCGGCTTATGGAACAACCGTTCTGTAACAAGCCAGCTAAGTAAGTAAGTAAGTAAAAAATATTTTTGAAAAAAACCAAGAATATTCTATAAAAAATCCAAGCCATGTTTGGTATCTCAAAAAATATGTTGTCTCCTCAACCACTGTGCTATGAGTTTATCGTTATTAAAACGAGATGTGTCGTGTTAAAACACACACACACACACTTCAGCTTATTTCGATGCGTGTCTCTGTGTGTGCGCTCGTCGTTTTCTTGTCGCCTGCTTGTGCGCATGCGACAAGCTTGTTTCTTCATTTTCTACACCTAAGTCTTGGTCGCATGGCGGTCGGTCAATGTTAATTTTTAATGCGGCATTTCATTCTTTTTTCCCGTTCCGTAATAAAACCAATTATATAATCCAAACATGTTGTGTTTTTCCTTCTCCTTCTCTCGCACTCTCTTTCTTACTCACATGGAGTATTTTTTTTTCTCAAACTACAGTTGATTTGTTGTATATCGGTAATTCGAACATTTATATGCAATGCAAGTCATCGAAGCTACTACATGTTTTAAATACTTTAGAAGCATTTGTTCAAAGTACATTGACATTCTTGAGATTTATACAGTTTTTATTCTTGTTGGGTGTATTAATGGGGAAACATATTTTTGAAATGTTTAATAAAATTCATATTGTGGTATTTCTGATAAGATGTGGACTTTTAAGGTGTATAACGTTTGATTTTTTTATTTTTATAATTAACATTTTATTCGAGTTTCATTTTGTGAAATTATTGATGTGTTAAGTGTTTTATTTTAGAATAGGTAAACATGTTTGTCATGGTGATAAAGGAATTTTGAAATTAAAATAATAGTCAAAATTATAAAAAATAGTAAATACTAGTCGAAAAATATATGAGCCATTGATATATATTGCAGAATGAACTGATCATGGATGTAATTTGGTATTAGCACAGAGACGCACATTCCATAATCCAGAATTTGTGTCTCTATTTGATCGTGAAGATACAATATTTTTTATAAGTTTTTTGTTATTAAAATCGTAGCATGCACTATGAGCCAGGGACCCGAGTTTGGCAAAAAGTCAATTTCAAATATACATATAACGTTGTGGTTCATGGTTTACAAATGACATGAGGTCAAAGTCAAAAAAAAAAAAAAAAAAATGCTTTTATATTTTTATGAATATAATTTGTATATGAAAAATTTTATAAAGTAATTTAAAGATAATCATCAAAAATTTTGTATATAAAACTCACAAATATGTTTTTTTTTTCTAAAAAATTAGTTCCAGGACCTAGTTTCAAGCAGTGCAAGATGCTATTTTTTAATGGTTTTAACATCAATCGAGGATTTGATATGTTTTCTATCCAGGAAAAAATTTAATATTTTTTCACACTAAGAGTACCTAAGTTTACCTACACCACTTGGAATGCATTCTAAATTCCTTGAATCGGTCGAGACCTTAATATTGGGACTTTATTATAACTTATGGTAGGTTCTTCATGATATGAAAAAAAAGAATGTCCCAAATAACAGACACTCAGACTGGAAAATTGAGGTAGGAACTTCAATATCCCGACAAATAAACTGGTCTTTTGTATAGAGACTTTGTGGGGCCAATATCACAACATCTAATTATATAGATAGTTGTCTTATAAGATGTTCCATCGAGAATTCGGTTAAAAACTTCAAAATACCTGTACGTTTATGTGGAGGCATTGTCAACATAGGAACCTATTTCGAAGTTCGATGAGAAAATGCTGATAAAAAATCGAAGTTGTGACGTGGCCATTATGAATGGGCTATATCAAAACTTGGACCTATATAAACAATTTCCCGCAAAAGGCGTTTTAAAACCCCAATATCCCGGAATGCCAATTAAAAGCCACTACAATGGGAAAATGCGACTAAAATGTTCAAAATACTGACGATGGGAGGTAGGAGAAAAGAGATCACAACTATGGGAATGAGGCTAAAGCCTTTAAAATACCCATACATAGGTACTGTTACATACGAAATATTCCAAACTATAAACCGATACTGAAAGATTTTGGTAGGAAAATTTTACCACCCATGAACATTTGTAAAAATCCAATTTTAACCAAACTCTGTACAAACTATTATCCTTACCAAGTCTAGATCAAATGCGAAGATGGGGCCGAATTATCTACTCCTTCTGCTACCTTCCCCACGAATGGTCAACGATTTGATAAACTTTAAAATCGGTTTAGATTTAGATAAGGCTTCCATACATATTTTCGTCCGATTTTATGTAAATGGTGTACCAAAGCCTCTATATTTCTTTCGATTTGCACGAAATTTTGCTTTACAAAAAATCAGTTCGGATTTAGATAGATCTACAATATATATTTTCTACCGATTTTATGTAAATTGTGCACAAAAATCCAAAGTTTGGCCGATTGGCACACAATTTTGTACAATGTACTAAAGTTAGTACAACCTCAGGTGTTTCAAGTTTTGTTGAAATCGGTTTAGGCTTACATATAGCTCATATATATATTTTCGTCCGATTTCATGTAAAAGATGCACCAATGTCTCTATATATCTTTCGATTTGCACGAAATTTTGCATAGCATACTGAATTGAGTGTAGAGTAATGTGTGCTGCTTTTCGTGAAAATCAATTGAGGTTTAGATGTAGCTCCCACATATTAGGTTGGGGAAATGAAATCCATTATTTTTATATGAACTATAGGACTTTATTTAACATGCTTCGGAATGTCCGATTTGGGCCAAATATGCACCGTTCTGTTGTATGATTTGTTGCCATTTCAAAGGTAACTTCATAATGCCTATCTCATAGAAGTCCTGCTCTATATTTGCAAAAAAACTCTATCATTGTCCTGGTGGAACACGACATCTCTCCTGTTGGCCAATTCTGGTCGTTTCTGGTCAATTGTAAATGGGTTAAAACAGTTTTATGGTCGATTTTTAACTCCTGGGCGATGTTACGACTGCTGGTCAACTTCGATCATTTTTCCGATTTTATCGAAATTTTCGACGGCCAGCCTACCTGTACGAGGTGCATCTTTAACATTAAAAAAATCCTAAAGGGAATCTACGAAACCAAAATTTCACATAATTGGCTGATATAGTATCGGTACCATAAACACCAATCAGCCACTTTCATTACCCGTTGAAATAGTGCTGATATGTACCGCGAGTTTACCCTTAACAACTATAAAAAATAGGTTGAAGAGTCGGGTAAGTTGTCCACAGTCGGGTTAGTTGTCCTCCTACTATGAAAAGGGAACGAAAAGACAACAAAACCCCCTAATGTTTTCGACACTCGCAAACGAATAAAGGGCCACGTACTGCGACTCTGCACTTGGAAGGTGCGCGCGTTGTACAGAACAGGCACAGTTTTCGCTTTGGTGGATGTACTCAAGTAGTACCTTACAGGAATTGCGATGGAAAGGGATATGATTAGGCACTGTATTATAGCAGTCTTGAAACGAGACATGCATTTGGCTGCGGATTTATAGTTAACAGAAGAATACAAGACCTCCGCCCAAAGACATATTTTACGAGCACCTAGAAACAGCATATACACGTTGCCCCTGCCATGGCAATATAATTCTACTAGAAGATGTTAATGCAAAAATCAGAAGGGGAAATATTTTTGGTCTCACCGTAGGAAAATTCTGCCTCCATGCAGAAACATCCGACAACGGCATAAGGTTGATTGACTTCGCGCCAAAAAAAAGCATGGTAGCTAGCAGCAACAGATTAAAGTATTTCGATATACACAAGGCCAATTGGATTCTTCTAGATCAAACAACGAGAAATCAAACAGATCGTGTTGTTATAGAAGGCATGAAGGAAGGTGTTTTATACATTCTAGTCGAAAACACTCCTTGTCCTGATAATAGTATAGAAGCATAATGGCAAAAAATTGCTCAGTCCCTACAAACTGCAGCAAAAGCAAGAATATACCCAATACCAAAATATACCCAAGTCGTTTAAAAATCATGTCGAAAATCATAACACCAGTAAGGAAAGTAGTAAAGGCGGACTGGGCCGACTATATGATACCCTTCACCACTTTAGGTATATTCATCAGATGGAATCCTAACAGACCTCGTAGGTTGTGTGCATTCGGCCACATTTTGAGTTCTTCATTTACTTATAAATCCTAATCGAAAGATATATATTTACATAAATCGGACGAAAATATATATGTGAGCTATATCTAAATCTGAACCGACTTCCACGAAACTCAGCACACATCGTTCTAGACTTAATTTATTACGCTGTGCTAAATTTCGTGCAAATCGAAGGATATATAGGGACTTTGATGCATCATTTACATAAAATCGGACGATACTATATATGGGAGCTACATCTAAATCTGAACCGACTTTCACGAAACTTAGCACACATCGTTCTAGACTTAATTTATTACGCTGTGCTAAATTTCGTGCAAATCGAAGGAAATATAGGGACTTTGGTGCACTATTTACATAAAATCGAACGAAATATATATTGGAGGTATATCTAAATCTGAACCGATTTTCACGAAACTTAGCACACATCTTTCTAGACTTAATTAAGTACGCTGTGCCAAATTTCGTGCAAATCGAAGGATATATAGGAACTTTGGTGCACTATTTACATAAAATCGGACGCAAATATATATGGGAGCAATATCTAAATCGGAATCGATTTTCACAAAATTCAACACACATCTTTCTAGACTTAATTCAGTACGCTATGCCAAATTTCCTGCATATCGAAGGATATATAGGACGAATCGGACGAAAATATATGTGGGAGCTATATCTAAATCTAAACTGATTTTTACGAAACTTGACACACATCATTCTAGACTTAATTCAGTACGCTAGGCCAAATTTCATGCAAATCGAAGGATATATAGGACGAATCGGATGAAAATATATGTGGGAGCTATATCTAAATCTAAACTGATTTTTACGAAACTTGACGCACATCATTCTAGACAGTACGCTAGGCCAAATTTCGAGCAAATCGAATGATTTTCAGGCACTTTGGTGCACCATTTACCTAAAATCGGGCGAAACTATATATGGGAGCTATATCTAAATCTGAACCGATTTTCACGAAATTTAACACACATCATTCTGGATCTAATTCAGTACGCTGTGCCAAATTTCGTGCAAATCGAAGGACATATAGCGTCTTTTGTACACCATTTACATTTAATCGGGCGAAACTATATATGGGAGCTATATCTAAATCTTAACCGATTTTCTCCAATTTCAATAGGGCCAAATAAATGACCTGTGCCAAATTTCATCCAATTCGAATCAAAAATGCGACCTGTAGTTTGTTTACAATTTAACATGGACAGACGGACGGACGGACATGCAAAAATCGACTTAAAAAGTGATTCTATGTATATTCTCAAAAGGAACAATGTGTCTATCTCGTTTCCTTTTGCCTGTTACAAACATATGCACACGTACCACAGTGTGGTGAAGGGTATACTCTCCATAATATGATGGAGGATATTGAAAATATTCTGACATTCCAAGAACTAGGAATGGCATAACCCCGAGGAAAATGGCAACACTAAATAAGCAAGGACCCAACTGCTGCACAAAGTTCAAGGAGGAGTTGTTCCTAGGCAACGACAGATGGCAGACCTAACAAATAAAACAGGCGATATCAGACTATTCATCTACTTAGGTGGAATAAACATATTGACTAACAAAACATAAACAAGGTCTAATCGAGTAAGAGTAACAAGTGGAGTAACACTAGACAAAAAATAATATAATAATAGTTTCAAAGCAATACCTTACAAATTGTGTGCCCGTTTTTTAGCATAAATTGGCATAATATTTTATTATTATCCAGAATATATATACTTAATGGAGTTTCGGACAAATATTTCTAACTGTTGAAAATTGAATGACAACATTTAATAAATACATTTCTGGCTTTTTTCTTTGTCAAACATAAAATGTTTCTAGCCACAAAATTTGTACAATTCTTTTTAATAATTCGTTTTTACAATTTCTTTGACAAAATTAAAAAAACAAAAATGTATTTTGTTTTACATATGTTCAAATAAAAATTTATTAAACTAATTTAAAAATATTTCATATTGTCAAATATTAATATTGACATCTGTCCATATATTTTTTCATGAATAAATATTTATTTAAAATCTTTGCCAAATAAAAACCTATAGATATTCCAATTTACATTTAAAAATTCAACAAACATATGATATTTTGTTAGGTATCAATTAAAACTTTTTCGATTCTTACCACAGAAATATTTAAACAATCCAAAGAACAAATATTTTATTTTTATTTTATTTTCATAAACTACATGCAGTGTAGCCAAAGGGCTATTCTTAAATATTGTAACCCCTTCGACGTGTCGCTCATCTTTTTCTTTCTTCTCCAACATCTTGTTCGTCTCAATTATGAACTTCATAAATTTGATTTTGAGTGACAAACTATTAAAAATAAAGTTTCTAATAAAATTTATACACATCGGTAGAATAACTTGGAAAATGTTTTCTTTGCATCATGGACAAGTTTGTAAAGGCTTTTGTTCGTAGAAGCAGAGGCAGTGACATAGGCAGAGGAGAAGCAGCATCAGTGACCAATAACAACAACGACGACGACAATAAACTTTCTTAAATAACAATAAAATGCAACCACAAGTACTAACCAAGTCTTGACTTATATCTAATCATTTTTCATTTTCATTTCGTTTTGAGTATTTTCTACTATTTTTATTTTTTAGCCTCAGCTTTGTCAACTGATAGATGCATAGTGGCAACAACATGAAAAAGTAAAATAGCAAATATGAAATAAAAACACACACACAGAAACCTCAAAAACATATTCATTTATAACAGACAAAATATGCAGTCTGCATTTATGTTTGTCCTAATTGTATAAGTTGTCGTAAATGTTAACCATTCATCATCGTTCCGACATACAAGTCAGTCATATATTTGGTAAAAGGATAAATGACTTAAGTCCATACTTAAAACAAAATAAAAATACCCTTTGGATTTTTTCAAGGACCAATACAAGGCTAGGATGTTTTAAAGAATATTTTTTCAATGACCAATACGAGGCGAGGATTTTCTAAAGAATTGTTCTTCAACGACCACTTAAGGCGTAGATTTTTTAAAGAATTTCTTTTCAACGACAATTTAAGGCGTGGATTTTTAAAAGAATTTCTTTTCAACGACCATTTAAGGCGTGGATTTTTTAAAGACTTTCTTTTCAACGACCATTTTGAAGGCGTGGATTTTTTAAAGAATATTTTTTCAACGACCATTTTGAAGGCGTGGATTTTTTAAAGAATATTTTTTCAACGACCATTTTGAAGGCGTGGATTTTTTAAAGAATATTTTTTCAACGACCATTTTGAAGGCGTGGATTTTTTAAAGAATATTTTTTCAACGACCATTTTGAAGGCGTGGATTTTTTAAAGAATATTTTTTCAACGACCATTTTGAAGGCGTGGATTTTTTAAAGAATATTTTTTCAACGACCATTTTGAAGGCGTGGATTTTTTAAAGAATATTTTTTCAACGACCATTTTGAAGGCGTGGATTTTTTAAAGAATATTTTTTCAACGACCATTTTGAAGGCGTGGATTTTTTAAAGAATATTTTTTCAACGACCATTTTGAAGGCGTGGATTTTTTAAAGAATATTTTTTCAACGACCATTTTGAAGGCGTGGATTTTTTAAATAATATTTTTTCAACGACCATTTTTAATGCGTGGATTTTTTAAAGAATATTTTTTCAACGACCATTTTGAAGGCGTGGATTTTTTAAAGAATATTTTTTCAACGACCATTTTGAAGGCGTATAGCTCCCATATATAGTTTTGTCCGATTTTATGTAAATGATGCAACAATGACCCTATATATCTCTCGATTTGCACGAAATTTAGCATAGAGTACTGAATTAGGTCCAGAATGATTTGTGATAAGTTTCATGAAAATCGGTTCAGATTTAGATATGGTTCCCATATATATTTTCGTCCGATTTAAGTCAAATGGTGTACCAAAGTCCCTATATATCTTCCGATTTTGGTCGAAATTTAGCATAGAGTACTGAATTAAGTCTAGAATGATCTGTGTTTAGTTTCTTGAAAATCGGTTCAGATTTAGATATAGCTCCCATATATAGTTTTGTCCGATTTTATGTAAATGGTGCACCAAGTCCCTATATAACTCTCGATTTGCACGAAATTCGACATAGAGTACTGAATTGAGCCTAGAATGATGTGTGTTAAGTTTAGAGAAAATCGGGTCAGATTTAGATATAGCTCCCATATATATTTTCGTCCGATTTAAGGTAAATGGTGTACCAAAGTCCCTATATACCTCCCGATTTGCACGAAATTCGACATAGAGTACTAAATTAAGCCTAGAATGATTTGTGCTAAGTTTCGTGAAAATCGGTTCAGATTTAGATATAGCTCCCATATATATTTTTGTCCGATTTTATGTAAATGGTGCACCAAAGTCCCTATATATCTCTCGATTTGCACGAAATTCGACATAGAGTACTAAATTAAGCCTAGAATGATGTGTGTTAAGTTTCGAGAAAATCGGGTCAGATTTAGATATAGCTCCCATATATATTTTCGCCCGATATAGGCACCAAATACCCTATATATCTATCGATTTGCACGAAATTTGGCATAGAGTACTGAATTAGGTCCAGAATGATGTGTGCTAAGTTTCGTGAAAATCGGTTCATATTTATATATAGCTCCCATATATAGTTTTGTCCGATTTTATGTAAATGGTGCAACAAAACCCCTATATATCTATCTATCGATTTGCACGAAATTTGGCATAGAGTACTGAATTAGGTCCAGAATGATTCGTGCTAAGTTTCGTGAAAATCGGTTCAGATTTAGATATAGCTCCCATATATAGTTTTGTCCGATTTTATGTAAATGGTGCACCAAAGTCCCTATATATCTCTCGATTTGCACGAAATTTGACATGGAGTACTAAATTAAGCTTTGAATGATGTGTGTTAAGTTTCGAGAAAATCGGGTCAGATTTAGATATAGCTCCCATATATAGTTTTGTCCGATTTTATGTAAATGGTGCACCAAAGTCCCTATATATCTTCCGATTTGCACGAAATATGGCATAGTGTACTGAATTAGGTCTAGAATGATGTGTGTTAATGTTCGTAAAAATCGGGTCAGATTTAGATATAGCTCCCATATATATTTTCGTCCGAATTAATGTCAATGGTGTACTAAATTCCCTATATATCTTCCGATTTGCACGAAATTTGGCATAGCGTACAGAATAAGGTCTAGAATGATGTGTGTTAAGTTTTCTGGAAATCGGTCCAGATTTAGACATAGCTCCCATTTATATTTTAGTCCGACTTAACGTAAATGGTGTACCAAAGTTCCCATATATCTTTCGATTTCCACGAAATTTGGCATAGTGAAGTTTAGAGTGATGTGTGTTAAAATCGGTTCAGATTTAAATATACCAAAGTCCCTTAATATCTTTCGGTTTCAGTATGACATGTTTATGGATTCATCTGTTGAATATACCCAATGTGATGAAGGGTATCATATAGTCGGCCCCGTCCGACTTTACTACTTTCCTTACTGGTTTCTGACTGATTTTCTGGTCTCTCCAGAGGCCGTAATTATAATCCAAACATCGTGAATTTTCACATGGAGAAGGGAATCGGACCAAAGAACAAGCATTCCTGTTTTGATAAAGATCGGTCAATATTTAGCGGGCCGAATGGACCCTGACTTTGGTGTGAAAAATTACACAATTTGTATTCTATAGCGTTTATATTAACTCCTGAAGGACATAGACCCGAGAAGTTGAGGTGTATTTTACCTTTAAATTGATACCAATTATATTGTCGTATGTACTCGTATGTGGGAGTTACACTTAAATCTTTACAGGTGCTTACGCATTGGTATTAGTAACCCATTACTACACTAGAGGGCGGAAATATAGCGCTGGTCGCTTTGAAAATTTTCGTGAGGATCCAGCTATGATCAAGGACAACGTTTATAATTTTCGGTGATGATCAGATAATAATTTTGGGATGAAATGGACCGAATAATTATTTTTTTTTTTGTATTTTTTTCGAGTCAAATATTTTCGTGAGGATCCAGGAATGATCAAGGACAACGTTTAGAATTTTCGGTGATGATCAGATAATAATTTTGGGATGATGTGGACCGAATAATTATTATTTTTTGTATTTTTTCGATAGACCACAAATTGTAAGCCGAACATCACTATACGATTCCCTTCATCGTGGGTTGTATAGTGATGTTCGGCTTACAATTTGTGGTCTATCGAAAAAATACAAAAAATAATAATTAGAAGTAATTAGAAGAGCTGTACTGAATATTAGTAATATTTGTTGACCTCTAGTTGGCGAAGAGGGTGCAAATATCGCTAAATATTGCCCAAGCTCAGAATATAGAAACAAAGAATATCAGATTTTCGTGGAAGTTGTGTAGGGTATCATATGGTTGGCCCCGTCCGAATATACTACTCCGCTCACTGGTTTAAAGTCTATATTTTGAGAAAGAATATCAATTAAGTCACTTTGCCGCATTTCCATATACGAATATGCACATTTTTCATCACTTCCAACTTTCAAGTCATGTGATCAAAAACACAAACGAACACATACTCACATAACCCCACCGCTTACACACACATACCTACAGAAGAAAAAAAAACTTCCTTTTAGTTTGCTGCATTTTGTCACATCAATGTCCTTGTTGGATGTCAAAGGAATGTAAACCAGCCACTGTTTATCAGTATGGTCGGATGGACGGACGGACTCACCGATGGATGGGTGAGTGTGTTTGTGCTACAGCTAGTATCTCTCTTCACTTTTGCAGAAGAACTGAATTGAAAGACAAATTAAAAACATTTGTCCCTTTTTGTTGGTTGGTATTACTTACAAGCCAGAGAGTGCTATCAATTCATCATATTTTTGTTGAGGAAATGCCAAGGGTACATGGCATCAGGACGGTAGTAGCGGATGTGTGTGTGTTGGTTTGTGAAGTCACATGAGCTGCATTTTGATTTAATATCTAACGGAATGTAATTTAATTAGTGTCATTTTTTGGGGTATTTCCAGTGTTTTTTGTGGCACTGGTGATCAGTGATCAAATGTAGTGGAAGGAAATGCGGATTCTTTTTATTTTGGTTGTTTAGGAGGGGCGGTTTTTGGGAACCGTAATTAAAATAGGAAGGATGCTGCAAGTTTTATTTAGGATATAAACGTATATATTCAGAGATAATGTTGCCTATGATCATGATTTGATCTTATTATGAGCTCTGTTCGTATTTCACTGGTCCAGCAAATGATGAAAAAATTTAGTATTTAATTTATTTAAATTTTTTTATTTGGGCAACAACCTAAAAGTAGGTCCCTTTAAATTCCAAAATACCTTAACTCCTTCTGACAATTTAATTCATTCATTTTTGTTCCTCCGCTGAAAAAAAAAACAAAAGCTGTACATAAAATTAGATTTTTTCATTGCTCCAGGTTGTACTTGGTGCTGCTGCTACTGCCATCGTTCCGATGCATACCTACTATCAACAGATTCAACAAAGTGGAAATTCTTTTGACAGCAAAATTGTTATACTTCTGCTGACATTTTCCTCATTTGCCAAAACGTAAAAGCAGCTAGTCAGTGAAATATTCACGTGTTTTTTCATTGTTGTTTTGAATTTTTTGCTGTCGGGTGAGACGTGTCCATGTAACGACATTTCAGAATTTTTTTTATTCTCAACCTCATCGCCATCATCATCGGCAACACCAGCCACCGCGTCAGACATTGTGGTATAGCAACAAAGGTGTGAATGAACAATGTAAACAGTGGCAATATGGAAAATGTGAAAATTCAAAATCAAACCCAGTGAAAATTTTTCAAACGCATCCATTTGACCCATAAACGTGAATTTTTAAAACAATTTTTTTAAGGAACAATGGTAGATTTTGATTTTTTAGCGAATATGTTTTCAATGGCAATCACAAGACGTGGAGGATATTATAAACAACAAGTTTTCCACGAACCTACAGAAGTCGTAGATTTTTCACGGACCAAAGGAAGGCGTAGATTTTTACAGAGTAGGTATTCAAGAACCTACTGAAGGTGTTCATTTTAGGCGTAGATTTTTAGAGAGTGAGTTTTCAAGGACTAAAAGATGGCGTTGATTTTTAGAGAGTGAGTTTTCAAGGACTAAAATATGGCGTTGATTTTTAGAGAGTGGGTTTTCATAGACCTACCAAAAGAAGGCGTTGTTTTTTGATAGTGGAGTTTTAAGAAAACCCACTCTGTAAAAATCTACCCCAAGGGAATAGGGAGTAATTTTTTACAAAGTGGGTTTTCAACGACCAACAGAAGGCGTGGATTTTTCAAAGATGCATTTTCAACGACCAACAGATGGCGTGGATTTTTTTCAAGGACTAACAGCGGGAGTAGATTTTTAGTAAACCAACTGAAGGCATGGATTTTTTCAAGGACTAACAGAGGGAGCCGATTTTAAATAACCATCTGAAGGCGTGGATTTTTTCAAAGACTAACAGAGTGAGTAGATTTTAAATAACCATCTGAAGGCATGGATTTTTTCAAGGACTAACAGAGGGAGTAGATATAAATAACCAACTGAAGGCGTGAATTTTTAAGGACCAAAACAAGATATATTTTGTTTAAGAATAATTGCAAAAAATACGATTAGAAGCGGGGAGTTGTTAAGGAATATTTGTTTGAGTACCATAGTTAGCATTATTTTTTTAAATCAACGTGATTTTGTAAAGACGTTTTCCGGCTTCAGTTGAATTTTTAGGACTTCAGCAAGCCTGGAAAGCCTGGAAAATATTTTTCAAGTCCCTTCTGACTCAAAAAAGGTGGATTTTTTTAAATATAACCCTCTGAATTTGAAGCGTGGATTTTCTAAATATTATTTTCAAGAACCATCTGAACTTTAAGCGTGGATTTTTTAAATATTTTTTTTCAAGAACCCTCTGAACTTTAAGCGTGAATTTTTTAAATATTTTTTCAAAAACCCTCTGAACTTTAAGCGTGGATTTTTAAAAAAAATTTTAAAAAACCTTTCGACCTCTATGTGTGGATTTTTTTGAATATTTTTTTTTAATATCCATCTGAACTATAAGCGTCAAAATTTAAAATATTTTTTTAAGAACCTTCTGACCTCTAAGCTTGGATTTTTATACCCTACACAACTATGTTGTCAGGGTATTATAGCTTTGTGCAGCCCCAAAAGTTTGTAACGCCGCGAAATATTGGTCTTAGACCCACCTTTAAGTATACCGATCGTCATATCTCGACTAACTGAGTCGATCTAGACATGTGTGTCCGTCCGTCCGTCCATTATAATTAGTAAACACGATACAGGCCACAGTTATTGACCAAACTCTACGAAATTTTGCATGTAGGATGGGTTCTGGCCAATGAAGACCCCTATTGTTTTTGGTAAAGATCGGATTATATTTCGGGAATGAAATGGACCAAATACTTAATTTTTGTCCGGTTTTCTGGTCGCTCCAGAGGCCGCAATTTTGGCCCGAACGTCGAAATTTTACATGGAGAAAGGGATCGGGCTAACGAATAAGCATGCCTGTTTTGATAAAGATAGATCAATATTTAGCGGGTCAAATGGATCCTGACTTTTGTGTGAAAAATTACAAAATTTGTATTCTATGGCGTATATATTTAATCCTGAAGGACATAGACCCGAGAAGTTGATAGTATATCCAAGAGGAGTGGTTGACCTTTAAATTGATACCAATTATATTGTCGTATGTACTCAGATGTGGGTGTTGCACTTAAATATTTACTGGTACTTACGTATTCAGATATTATTTAGTAATCCATTACCACACTAGAGGACGTAAATATAACGCTGATCACTTTGAAATTTTCCATGAGGATCCAGGTATGGTCAAGGACAACGCCTATAATTTTCGAAGATAATCAGATAATAATTTTGGGATGAAGTGGACAGAAAACTTAATTTTTTGTGGTTTTCAAGTCGATCTATAGCCACAATCGAAAGCAGAAAGTCACAAAACAGCCCACGGTGAAGGGAATTTGCACAAGTAATTAGAAGGGCTGTACTGAATATTAGTAAGATTTGTTGACCTCTAGACGGTCAAGAGGGTGCAAATATCACGAAATATTGCCCAAGCTCAGAATATAGAACCACATAATGTTATATTTTCGTGGAAGTTGTGTAGGGTATCATATGGTCGGCCCCGTCCGACTATACAGCTCCGCTCACTGGTTTAAATATATTTTTGTCAAGAACCTTCTGAACTCTATGCGTGGATTTTTTTAAATAATTTTTTGTTGTTAAGAACCTTCTGAACTCTAAGAGTGGATTTTTATATTTTTTTAAAGAACTTTCTGACCTCTAAGTGTGATTTTTTTTTTAATTTTTTTGCAAGAATGTTCTGAACACTAAGCGTGAATTTTTTAAACAGTTTTTTGTCAAGGACCTTCTGAACTCTAAGCGTGGATTTTTTAAATAGTTTTATTGTCAAGAACTTTCTGACCTCTAAGCGTGGATTTTTTAAATATATTTTTGTCAAGAACCTTCTGACCTCTAAGTGTTGATTTTTTAAATAAATTTTTGTCTAGAACCTTCTGACCTCTAAGCGTGGATTCTAAAAAATATCAAGAACCTTCTGACCTCTAAGTGTGGATTCTAAAAAAAATATCAAGAACCTTCTGAACTCTAAGCGTGGATTTTTTAAATAAATTTTTGTCAAGAACCTTCTGACCTCTAAGCGTGGATTCTAAAAAAAATATCAAGAACCTTCTGAACTCTAAGCGTGGATTCTAAAAAAAATATCAAGGACCTTCTGGATTTTTGAAAGCTTATTGTCAAGGACCTTCTGAACTCTAAGCGTGGATTTTTTAAATAGTTTTTTTTGTCAAGAACTTTCTGACCTCTAAGCGTGGATTTTTTAAATAAATTTTTGTCAAGAACCTTCTGACCTCTAAGCGTGGATTCTTAAAAATTATCAAGAAACTTCTGAACTCTAAGCGTGGATTCTAAAAAATATCAAGAACCTTCTGAACTCTAAGCGTGGATTCTAAAAATATATCAAGAATCTTCTGAATTCTAAGCGTGGATTCTAAAAAATATATCAAGAACCTTCTGGATTTTTGAAGTATTTTTTTCAAGAACCATTTGTAATCTTAGCGTAGATTTTTAAAACATTTTTAAAGAAACTTCTGAATTCTTGAAAATTTATTTAAAAAATCCACGCTTAGAGTTCAAAACCTTCTTGCAAAAAATTATTTAAAAAAAACACGCTTAGAATTCAGAAGTTTTTTTTAAAAATATTTCAAAGATCTACGCTTAGGTCAGAAGGCTCTTGACAAAAATATATTTAAAAAATCCACGCTTAGAGATCAGAAGGTTCTTGACAAAAAAAAAACTATTTAAAAAATCCACGCTTAGAGTTCAGAAGGTCCTTGACAAAAAGCTGTTTAAAAAATCCTCGCTTAGAGTTCAGAAGGTTCTTGCAAAAAAATAAAAAAAAATCAAGCTTAGAGGTCGGAATGTTCTTTAAAAAATAAAAATCCACTCTTAGAGTTCAGAAGGTTCTTAACAACAAAAAATTATTTAAAAATCCACGCATAGAGTTCAGAAGGTTGTTGTAATTTGGTAGTAAGAGTTCGATATAGGACCATGGTGTTTTCACATTTTGGGTTCTCGAAGGATGGGAATATTTGCAAAATATTTTCGATATAGGTCCATGTTTTTACATATATAAAGGGACTGTTCCATTTTGGCTACTTTAAAGGTATATCCTGCTTAATACACAATTTTGTACAAAAAAATATTCAATACAGGTCCATAGGTAATTTTGTATTTAATTAGCTTCAAAATTTTGAAAACAAAATTTAAATTTCTTCTGAAGTTAATGGAGTATCCGATTTGATACGCTAAATGCACATCTTAATATTTTAACCAAAACTCACATCGAGATCGTTGATGGGACCCATCTGTCCGCACTTGAATGGTTAATCCTGCAGTCCTTAATATTTATACCAACAATCTATTTGATACAACTATCGGATATAAAAAGTAACGATCAGGCAGAATCTGTTGGCAACGCCGATTGATACTTTTTTAGTTGTTACTTATTTTTAATATATACAGCCTATACGTGACCTGTATATCTCTTATTGATTTGAGATTAGTGATAAACCACCGTTGACAATAGCCTCTGGTCAATATAACCCGATTTCAATATACATAATACATAAGGCATTACTGCACCTCAATATTATTGCTGGGTTTTAAACACGAACATAATACAACAAACCAATAGTCAACTCTTGCATCATGCCCCGCGGCTGAATTTTTGATATTTACAGGTTGTGTTGCTGTGAGACGATCCCCGCCCCATCTTTTCATCATTTCTGAATTATGACAATGTTTAACAAAAAGGTGCGTTCGGTTGTCATTTTTTGCTTCGGTTTTATGTGTTTTTTTTTTCTTCTTTTCAACCTCTGTTTTATTTCAGATATATTTAAATTGGCATTACTGCGAGGGATTGAATGGTAAGGCGTTAGCTTTGCCATTGCAGATGCAGCTTTTAAAGATATAAAATTGTATGTAAAAATATAAAAAACCGGGTACTAACCACAACCAATGATAACAACCCCAAGCAGCATCATGAATATCACATTAAAAAAAATATTTTTTAAAGATGAATATCAAATAAAATGAATAATTTTAATATATTTAATGTTTTTTTTAGTTTTTTTCTGAGTGGTTTGTTGTCTTTATGTTGAAATTATTTTAGTAGAGGAGTAGAAGAAGTGTAAAACTTTCACTGCCCTTTGCCATGATGGCTGTGGCTTCATTTAGAAAAAAACAGTGATGGCAGCTGTTTTGATTGTTACAACCAATGGTTGTTGGTCTGGGTTGGATGGTTTCTGTTTAGTTCTGCAGTTAGGTTTTTGATGTTGTCTTGGTCAGGTTTTTTTTGAATAAATTAAAATATTTAATTAAATTAAATTTTTTGAATGATTATTTTTTCGAAGAGAAAAAAAAAAACTAAAACAAAACGCTGATCATAACTAATAAGAGGTTAAGCGGCGTTAAGATGTAACATTTGATGAGTTGGTTATAGCAGCATATTTTTACAGAGATGATAATTGAAAATGTATTCATTCCGTAGTTGGACCCAAAAATATAGGTTTTTTTAGGGAGAAATGTAATTATTGATATAATATATTTGGCCTTGTCGAACTTTTTTCCCCTCTACCATGAGGTGTACATAAATTAACCGCATATTTTTATGTATTTAAAAATATTGACCAATGTTGAACATTTTCTGGGAAGAAGTTTTTTCATCACTAGGTGTTTAGAATGCAAAATTACAAGCACTGTGGTAAAATGCATAAAATGGAGGGTCATTATTTAACCTTTAAAACTTTCAGTATAACTTGGCCACTTGTCGTCCACAATCAGGTCTTGACATATGTAATTCAAAAACCAGTGAGAGGAGCAGTATAGTCGAACGGGGCCGACCATATGATACCCTACACAACTATCACACGGATGTTTATTCCGAGCCTGGGCAATATTTTGAGATATTTGCACGATCTTCCGATTAGAGGTCCAAAGCATCTCATCCTTTCACTAACATATTTTACTAATATTCAGTACAGATCTTCTAATTACTTGTCAGCAATGATCCTAACTCAAAATATCAGGATCTCAGCACTATAGGTTCACATAAAATTTAAGTTGTACCAAATTTAGTATCCCAATCGGTACTAATATACCAATCCTACATTCAAACAATAACCTTATTTCCAAACTTCAGTTTTCTAGCTCTATCGGTTCACTAAAAATACACATTTGATACTATTTAGTACATATTAGTACACATTTCCAAAACTTCATACATACCCCAACAATAAACCTAACTCAAAATTTCAGCATCTCAGCACTACCGGTTCACTCAAAATTCAAATTGTACCAAAGTTAGTACCCATAAGTATGAATTTCCAAAACTACATCCATACGCAAATCCTACACTCCAACAGTAACCTTATTTTCAAATTTCAGTGTGCTAGCTCTATCGGTTCACCCAAATACACATTTGGCACTATTTAGTACACATTTCGTAAACTTACTACATACCCCAATCCTACACCTTAAGAGTGACCCTAACTTCAATTTCCGGGATTACAGCTCTATCGGTTCACCCAAAATCCAAATTGTACCAAATATAGTACCATTTAGTACTTTTCATGCACATAAGTACATATATCCAGAACTACCTACATATCGCTATCCTACACTCCAACGGTAATGCTAATTTCAAATTTCAGGATTCCAGCTTCGTACGTTTTTTTCTTAATTAAAATTGTACCAAATTTAGTACTTTTCGCACACATGAGTAAACGCTTTCAAAACTTTATCCTTATATCTCAACCTTGATTCGCATACATTTTAGTACTTTTTGGATACTTATACAGTAAAGTACGGTTATAGCGAACTTGCAAGGTTGCCAGTGTTAGGATACAAAATTAACTTGTGTTCGGATTATCATCGTTAAGTACTACGTATATTTGTAACATGTTCGTTATAACCGAATAAAATAAATGGAAAACGAAAGTTGGGACTGAATAAATTGTTCGTTATAAAGAAAGTTCGCTATAAGAGGTTAGATTTGTATGAAAAAGCTGTCTTAAAACTACGGGACTAGGAATTGATTTCGCTATAAGGAAAGTTCACTATAGCCGGTGTTCTCTATAAGCGTAGAATGTAGTACGAATTTCCAAAAACCCTTTGGTACATCTATCCTACACTCCATCAATGACCCTCAATCCAAATTTCAGAGTTGTAGCTGCACCAATTCGCCAAATACAAATGGTAACACATTTAGTACTTTTCGTGCTGTTCTATTACGAATTTCCGAAAAACCCAGCCTTATCTGACATCTTTTGACCAAGAGTGACCCTCACGCCAAATTTCAAAATTCTAGCTTCAGCCGCTTCATCTGGACGTTGATGAATTCTTAAGTCAGTCAATAACTTTACTCTTTTATTAGTATTGATTTGGATTTTTAAAGAATATATTTTGTTTTTTTCAACGACCATCAGACCAAAAGGCGGGGATTTAAAAAAAGTATTTTTCAACGACTTTCAAAAATATTTTTCAAGAGCCAACAGGCGTGGATTGTTTCCAGGACCAACATGGGTGGTTTCTTTAAACAATATTTTTTCCAGGAACAACCGATCAACAGATGTGGATTTTTTTATATAATATTTTCAGGCTATTTTAGGGATGTTGGGCGGGTTTATCAACCAAAATATTTGATATTTTGGGTCCTCATTGGTATTCAAATTGTTCTACCTAAAAAAAATTGATATCGGCCCCCTAATGTTCGTTATTTGAACAGAGTTTGCTCAAATCTATATTTTTTGAGTCCTCATTGGGTACAAATACAAATATTCGTCGATATTTAATTTGAATTTTTCTCAGAGAGTAAAGGCCCTGATAGCAAAAATTTCATTGACATTTCCGATTTTTAAAGGGTCAAATAATTTTGATCTAAAATTTCTTAATTCGGTATTTACTAGTCTCATGGGATGAGATCTCCTGTCAGGCCGATATGAAGTTGTTGACATTTTAAAGGTAACTTCATAATGCCTCTCTCATAGAAGTCCTGCTCTCTATTTGCAAAAAAACTTTAGTAGTCGATTTTAACAATCCACCCAAGATACCAATTTTTTATAATTACGGGAACCCCCCGCCCCCCCCCCCCCCATTCTCGATTTTAATTTTTCAAGATTTTCAATGGGCTGGTAAATCAGTACCAATGCTTGTTAAGGTTTGTAACTTTGCACATATATAATTGAAGATTTTAAAAGGAAGAAAAATAATTTACAAAAAATTTTTGTTGTTGTTTTTTTTTTTTTTTTTGTAAATAAAGAGAAGTCCTTATTTTTGATGGCGGGCATAGGAATCCGAAAATTCCAACGGTGTTAGAAAGAGTACATGTCTGGCTCTCGTATGAACTTCGCTCAAAAATTAACAAAATGGTGGACCTTTGAAAAAATATTTGTGGAAAATCGCCAACTTAAAAAATAAGGAAGATCTTCACCGATTGGCTTTATCCTAGTTCATACGATAGCTATACACTCACAGAGAAACGTGTAAACATTTGGAATCGATTGGGTTATTAGTTTTTAAGTTATCGTGCCCGCTATTCACAAAAAAAATTTAGAGAAAAACGCGTTTCAAGTTTGAGAAGCCCTTCAGCCGTCACCTGATGCTGACACAATAAATCGGCTATATCTTCAAGAGTTCTTGAGATTTTCACTTGAAATTTTGAAGGGACATTTATTAATTAGTGTAGATTCGAATTATATCAACAAAATTTTTGACCCCGAGAATGGGGGGTCCCCTTAATGGTAACATATTGGTATCGAGGAGGAGTGTGAAAATTTACTACTAGAGTTTTTTGAGATAGAAAGCAGGAGTTTCATGAAAGAGGCATTAAAATGGCCCAAATCGGACATTCCGAAGCATGTTAAATATAGTTCATATAAAAGTAATGGATTTATTTCTCCCCAACCTAACATATATACCCTCCGCCTATGACTGGTGTGTGCATCACTGTCTAGTATTGAGGTGGATGAATTTATACTTTTTCAAAATTCTGACGGGTTGCGGAGAAGATACCAGAGATGATGGACTACATAGCCTATAGTTGCACTAAAGGTTTGATAGATTTTGACCCAACATGATTCACCCGTCGCTTAATATAATGTACTACTACTTAAAAAAAAAAGTAAAAAATATTTTACATGGAAATCGTAAATACTGTATAATTGGTTGTACTATAATTTCGAATTCCACCTCTATTCCTACATCTAATATCGAATTTATTTCCATTTAGTACTCTTCGTACCAAAAACCTTGTGGTACTTATTTATAGCTCTCCGTCCGTAACCCACATTCCAAATTGCAGAATTCCTCTTCACGTTTGTAGCATATTTTGTACATTTAGTATTTTCGTACCCATAAGTACGAATTTCCTAAACTACCTCAATCATTTTTCTCGCCGTAATCTTAATTAAAATTTCAGGTTTCCATTTCTATCCGTTCAACCGAATTTAAATTGAACCATGTTTAGTACCATATAAAACATAATTACGATATTTCAAAACTACTTAAATGTTTCAATTTATACCGCGAAATATTGGTCCTAGACCCACTTTTAAGTATACCGATCGTCATATCTCGGCTAGCTGAGTCGATTTAGACATGTGTGTACGTCCGTCCGTCCGTCTGTCCATTATAATTTGTAAACATGATACAGGCCACAGTTATGTACCAATCTTCATAAAATTTTGCATGAAGGATGGGTTCTGCCCAATGAAGACTCCTATTGTTTTTGATAAAGATCGGTTAATATTTTGGGGATGAAATGGACCAAATAATACCGTTCTAGAGGCCGTAATTATGGCCCGAACATCGAAGGGGGTCGGGCCAAAGAATAAGCATGGCTGTTTTGATAAAGATCGGTCAATATTTAGCGGGTCAAATGAACCCTGACTTTTGTGTGAAAAATTACAACATTTTTATTCTGGGATTTATATATTTACTCCTGCAGGATATAGACTCGAGGAGTTGATAGCATATCCAAAAGGAGTGGTTGGTCTTTAAATTAATACCAAATACAGTTATGTATCTACTCAGATCTGGGAGTTACACTCAAATATTTACAGGTGCTTAGGTATTCAGATATTATTTAGTAACCCATTACCACATTAGAGGGCGGAATTATCGCGCTGATCTCTTTGATATTTTCCATGAAGTTCCAGTTATGCTCAAGGACAACGCCTACAATTTTCGGTGATGATCAGATAATAGTATTGGGATGAAATGGACCGAAAACTTAATTTTTTGTGTGTGTTCGAGTATTCGAAAATGTAAGGAAGAGGTGCTGTTGACCTCTAATCGGGTAAGAGGGGGCAAATATCACGAAATATTACCCAGACTCGGAATAAACATTCGCAGAGAGTTCGAGTTCCGTGGTAAGAGGGGGCAAATATCACGAAATATTACCCAGACTCGGAATAAACATTGGCAGAGAGTTTGAGTTCCGTGGTAGTTGTGTAGGGTATCGTATGGTCGGCCCCGTCCGACTATACTGCTCTGCTCACTGGTTTATAAATCTTTTTAGTTTTCCATCAGTGACTCACATTTCAAATTTCTGAACTCTAGCTCTTCCCGTTTATACCAGATCATATTCCAAAAATATCTCAATCCTACACTCCGACAGTAATCTCAGTTACAACTTTAAGGATTCCAGTTCTACCCGTACACCAAAGTTTAAATTGTATCAATAGTATTTTCGTACATATAAGTACGAATTTCCAAAACTACATCAATCTTGAACTCTAAAAATCATCTTAAATCCACATTTAAGAATTCCTGCCCTATTCGTTCACCAACATCTAAATTGTACTAAATTTGGTACTTTTCATAAGTACGTATTTCTAAAGCCATTTTCATACATCAACACCACTTCACAACGAGTATTCCATATACAATTTCCAGATTCTAGCTCAGGCTTAGCCAACAATATATATGCAGACTGCTATGATTGTGTTGGACACACGCATAGATCCGTTGGGAGAGTAATTTTCGTTCTCTCTGTACAGATCTTATATGTTAATGCATTACCAAGGATACGACATGTTCGATGTCGAGAATAATGTTGAGTTTGAACACAGAATTGTGATTGTATTGGTACTCTCCCAAACCGCCCGTGGGCGCCTGTTTGGTGAACAGTGTTCCAATAACTCAGCCTGTTGAGTTTGAACACAGAATTGTGATTGTATTGGTACTCTCCCAAACCGCCCGTGGGCGCCTGTTTGGTGAACAGTGTTCCAATAACTCAGCCTTATCTCATGAATACACACCAACAACAACCCGCACTAAAAATTTCAAACTTCTAGGTTCAGCCGTTTTGTCTGGGCGATGATCTGTCAGTTCCGCACTCACTTAACACTAAGCTCTTTTAGATATTAGGTACATATAGCCGCCATAACAAAATCCCGGACGAAGAGATTTTTTTGGGAATTTACGTCTTTTAAAGTGTCAAATAACTTCGATCTAAGATTAGTCAAGTTTTATCAAGGACACAGGTCATTAATACGGCATTTAGTGGTCTCATGGTATAAGAGACCTGCTGATTTTAGGTATTATTTCGTAACATCTTTAGAGCATACCAGTAGTATTGTATATGGTGCTAAATGTCATTTAACTCCCTTTTGAGAAGAATGTAATATATATTTCCTATTTGTTGTGGCTAAGCCTCAAAGCTAACATCCTACCACAAAAGGATCTTCTAAATAATAGTTCAAATGCAATATATTATTATAAGTATCCATCGACTGGGAAATAGAACACCAACACAAATATTTATTTATATATATTTTTTAGTTTATTTGATGCTGTTGCTGCTGGGTTAGTTTGGTTTGGTTTAGGCTGGCGTTGCTGTTGGTGTTGCTTCGATCTGGGGAAAAAATAAAACATAGTAGTAACTTTGACCTAATTACAATGGTAACCACAAAAACCATAGCAGGAAAACCACTTTTATATTTCAAATAAAAAAGCCACATATTAAAATATCAACATTTGCATAAAAGGACGACAAGAACAACACCAATGATGACGATGAGTGCAGAGTATATATGTGGTGTAGTCCTCCCAAAAACAAAAAGGAGGATATATGAGTGTACGCGTGTGTGTGGGCCTGTGTATGTATGATTTTTTGCCTGCTCCAATTTCTGTATTTTGAAACGTGGCATTAGTGGGAGTTTTTTTCGTTTCGCAAAATACCAGTTTTGTTGTCTGCTGCAATTGTGTCCTTATTTGCAAAATATGAAGGTAAACACTCTGGAGAACGATAGATGATGAGTGGCTGGCATTCGGGATGAATTTACATACAACAGCGATGCATACATATATAGTTACCTACAGACATACATCTTTGTTTCAGTAATAAATGAATGCATGAGTTGTTTACTTAGAGCCATGTACCCCTCAG
Organism: Musca vetustissima; assembly: GCF_032173495.1. Taxonomy (NCBI): domain Eukaryota; kingdom Metazoa; phylum Arthropoda; class Insecta; order Diptera; family Muscidae; genus Musca; species Musca vetustissima. The sequence goes on from NW_026884602.1 coordinate 55,964, forward strand.
GCTCGCCCCCACCCAAAAAAAAGTTCTAATGCCCCACAGGATGCAGGCAACCAGGCAGTCGGCAGACAGGAATGCATTCACATAAAGACACTCATCTATTCATTTTTACACAGAAATACAGATAAAGTTTGAATGTTGTCGTCGTTGTTGCTGTTGATGTAATGTGGCATGCAAATGAATGCAAAACCTTAGGCCCAAAATGATGAATGTTGTTGTTTCTGTTGTTGGTTGTAGGATATCTAAGCATGATTGCCAGTTTGTTGAACGGTGATGATGATTTTATGGAATGAGGTGTCCCATTTCCCAAAAGACATGTTCCATTGCTAGTTTCAAGACTTTAGGCATAATTTTTATTAGTTTTGATGTGGTATTCCATTGGTAAATGGTAATTTAGTTTGACAACATATTTATAAAAAATGTTGTACTAATTAGAAAATAGGTTAGGTTAATTTGGATATGAACATAACTCCGAACCAATTTTTAATTCAGAATACAGGTCAGAATAAAATGCTCATTAATTAATGTTTCTATAAATAAGATTTATAAAGGGGCAAATGCCAATTCCATATCCAGATGTGACAATTTTTTGCATATAGGATTCCTGAGGACTGAGGATTAGTCATGATGTATAAAGCTTTTGTGGGTGAAGTAGGGGATGATAGATCCCAGGGAACGGCTCTGATTGGCTTTAACATGGCAAAGCACAGGCTTATCTTGGTGCCCCTTTCATCTAAATTACACAATTAGACACAGGCCTACCCGCTACTTTCTACTACTACTTTCATCATCCGAAATAGTGAAATAGTGAGCTGATATGTGCCGCGAGTTCACCTATGAGAACTATAAGAAATGGGTTGAGGCGTCGGGTTAGTTGCCCACACTCGGAAAACCCCTCCTACTATGAAAAGGCAACAAAAAAGAAAACTGAACACCCTAATGTTGACGACCCCGCAAACGTATAAGGGACCACGATCTGCCAATCTGCACTTGCAATGTGCGCACGTTGTACATAACAGGTGCAGTTTTCGCTTTGGCGGATGTACTGAAGAAGTACAAAACCGATATTATTGCCTTACATGGAAATGCAATGGAAAGGGACTGGCGAAAGTAAGTCAGCTGATTATGCCCATGAAAGGAGACATGAATATGCCTGCGGATATATAGTAAATATGAGAATAAAAGTCCCCGTCTCCACATTCACCCCAGTAGATGAGCGAATTGTCGTAATCCGTATAACAACCAAGTTCTTCTA